>NW_015539887.1:1708007-1716977 GCF_001515605.1 Sinocyclocheilus anshuiensis
CATTATATTTTTTATTTATATATATATATATATATATATTGTTATGCCTACATTCACTAGTAGCATTAAAACAATTGATTTATGTTGTTTTCTTAATTAAATGACACTATTTTGTCTAAATAAATTTCTTATTTATTTAGACAAAATAGTATAGAATTTTAATATCTGAAATGTATTGTTTGACAGACAAGAATTTTAATATTGTGCTTCCTTAGTTGATTAAAAAATTATTTATTATTCATTTATTAATGATTCACAAAACTTTATTGTGCCGCTAGAAGATCTGTAATGTAGTGCACAAGTTGTATGGACTACTTTTATGATACGTTATATGGCTTAGCACCCTCTTTATCCTTTTGTGTTCCATGGAAGAAACACAGTCAGATGACAGAATTTAAATTTTTTGGGTGAACTAATCTAAAAACGGATAGAAAGCGTCATTTGTATGACTTGACAGAAGAAGTTTTAAAAGAGCATGTTTGCGTACATTGAATAATGACTGAACTGTCAGCATGAATTGGAGATGAAACAGACGCCTGAGGCAAACCATTTCTCATCACTTAGCCAGTGTAGCAAGTGTTTTTTCATTGTGGCCACGGATCTGTTGTGTTGTTTTATATTGTGGTTGTGGTAAGACAGGATACATTAAGGACATAAAATGTTTTCCAAGTCAAGTTACAATACACTTTTTATTCAGTGTAGCCTTTATTCTTTTGTTTGTTAAAGTAAACAATGGTAAAATGCACACAATCACTGTTTACCAAAATTGCCCACAGTGGCATCATCATTTTAAACTTTTCCATGCTAGAGTTTGGTACCGAGAGGCAAATCCACAAGATGTTCTTTTTTAAACAACAATTTTGGAATACTGACATCCGCATCATATATTTATGGATTTGTGGCTTTTAGAGTATCAAAGCAGAACAACTACAGCTCAAGTCACACAAACATTGTCACTCAGTAGACATTACAGCAAAGAAATATTGTCAAACATCAAAAGCAATTGAGCTTCACAGCCTCTGAACAGATGTTCTGTCGTTCCATTTCATTGAGCCTTGAGAAATCCCAGCGATGTGGCTGTATAAAGACATCTTAAATGAATAGTTCACACATAAATGGCACTGAAAAAATGATTATTTACTCATGTTGTTTCAAACCTGTATACTGTAAATTTTTCCATTGAACACTAAACACATTTTTGTAGAATCATTTCACAGCTTTTACCAAATAACAAAAGGCAATACATGGCTGATATTAAAATTGTACATTATTTTGTCTTAAAAAAACATTAAAATCTAAAACCAGTATTTCAAATGCCACAAATGAATTCATCATCAGCATCACAGCAATATAATGTACAGTATACTATAATATATATATAAGTTGATACTATTTTATTAATATGATTAAAGTTTTTTGTGTGACTATAAATGTCATTTAAATGTAAAAAATAATGAAATTGAGCATGTAGAATTTAATATACAATGTTAGCCGGTACTAATAAATTAAAAAAATATATATTTTTTGGCCGAAAAACCAATATGGTACAAATATAGTGTGCATATATTATACCTTATATGTTTTGGTTTTTTTTGACTACGCCTTGAAATGTTATGAAATGCTATTGCATACCAATTGTTCCACTTAAAAAAAACAAAAAAAGGATTTTGGAAGCATGTTGGTGAGTACTTATAGACGTCATTGTTAAATGCAAAAAATAAGAAAATAATTTTTTGGCAGTGTAACATTTTCAGTTCCCTTAAAAAGTTAATTCACCCAAGCTCTAAAATTCTCTCCCTATAATTCTTCAGAGAGGATATATTTCAAACTATTCTTTCCAATGCAACAATAACGATTAGCAACTGGACTGGTCAAGCTCCTAATGAAATAAAAATACTTTTGATCCAGATTGAATGTGAAGCCTGAAAGAGTGTAATTCAGGAGTGGGTCATAAAGCAGGTCTGGGCTGTGTCTGTGTTAAACTAACCTGTGTGTGCTCTGCTTTGTGCCGTGTGTTGCTTTCATACTGCGGGGTGACAGTAACGACCCCCTCATCTCCACCAAGACACACATACTAAACATATGTACAGCCTGTAGTGCCAGTCAGAAATGATTTGGGAAATTTGAATTGGGTTTTCATTTTCCAGACACACCAAGCTGTTGTGCTCATGTGGGAGACATCCAGCAATTTGCTTCCAGCAAGTGTCCTGTCCCATTTCCCTTCTCACCTATGATTTCCTGTGTCTTCTCTCTTATCTGTTAAAAGGTGCCAATAAGAACCCCTCCTTACAAATGTGCAAAATATTCTTCTTTAGAAAGGAGGAATATATCTAATCTTGTTTAACGACAATGTCAATTCTCAGTACTGACTCCCCAAACTGAACTTATTGACCTTGATGTGGGTAACGCCTGTGGCATTGAGTTCACCAGCTGAAGACAGAGACTGAATTGCAGTTTCTCAGATAGCATCTTCCGGCCCTGGCTGCTTACCACCGCAACAACTGTTTCAACTCTCCTCTTCACCGTGAAGAAATCATTAAGCTTAAACTTCCACTTTCTCAGTCGAAACCTTGTGAGCTGTCTCACTTCCTACTGCCCACATGGACAGCTGTCTTCTATGACTATAAGGGCCAGATTTACTAACAGCTTGTGCCAATGCAAACTGTCTTTTGGCGTTAAAATAGTACTGTCAGGATTTACTAAAGACGCGCAGTGAAGAATTAGCGCTTAAAAGGCTTGGACACAGTTATTTTTGCGCCTGACCTTATTGAATATGCATTTGTATGAGTTTTCCTTTCAGACCCAAAATTTAGGGGTGGAAAGTTTTAAAATGAATCACGCAAAGCGATTTACTAACGTTTGCGCTCGTCAAATTACTGGTATTTGCGCCATTATTTAATGGCCATAAAAAGCATGTCTTAAAGCAAGTGGTAATTTGCGCTGCTCTTGGTAGATTGCGTTGGTCATTATGGACATGATCTGGCTGCGTCTTTGTTCTTTAATGTGCGCATTGTTAGTAAAACACCCACAGAATTTTCACCTCCCATCGGCACTTTTATGGAATTGCGCTCTCATGCTAATTTGCCCTGTTTAGTAAATCTGGCCTAAGTGTCATAGAACTTCATAAATGATGCTTGGAATGCTTTTCAACTTCATGTACTACACAAATAAACTGCCTTAGTACCGCCTACTTTTCCAGCAGTGTTCATTCCAGAAGTATTTTTTCTATTCATTTTTACCATTGGAATTTTTTTAAAAAGTATTCACTAAAGCGTTATAAGCCATGAAGCAAGACAGTCAGCTACATAGACAATCACAACATTACACATTTTTTTTTGAAGCAAATAAGTATTTGAAAATAGGACAAAATGACAAAGGTACTTAACAGCTTTAATGAGGGAAAGAACTACAATCCCATGAAGCATTGCGAATGACATACCGTAACATAAATATATATGAATATATATATGTGTAAAATTGTTGAATTATTTTGACAGCATAGTGAGACTGATTTGATTACATAGTTTGCAGCACTTTATGGGAGAAGGCATTTCCTGCAAAGCTCTTTTTCTGTGATTTATGTGCTGCCACTCTGATTGGTGGAATTTTCTGTACAGGATCATGGGTAATGTAGTTATGTACAAAATAATATAATATCAGTTGACAACCTTAGCTCGTAGTTGGTCAGTCTTTTGGTTTATGAGTTATTGTTAAAAATCTGATTATTTTTTGGAGAAAATGAATAGAGTTTTTATTTCTAGAACCTGACTACTGGACTCCCTAGTGCTCTACATGAGATACTCAATTGATTTCAGTAGAGTTTCAATAAGTTAGCATGTTGCTAAGCTAATGGCACAGTAGTCTACTCTAGTAAAGAAAAAAATGCACAGCGCACAGAAATATTGAGGACAATAATCAGTTTAATTGCACTAAACTAGTTTTACTGATTCTTTTGGGTGTCGAATAAAATAGACGTTTATTTCAGCATTGCTTTGTTTCGTCCGCCATCTTGGATTTACTTGATTAGCTTGTCAGCGCAGTTCCTTGGATTGTGCTCTCTACAAAGGATACATGCGAAGCTGCCTCATATTTAGCCAAAACAGGGTATTTTGTTTATATATTCTGCCTCAGATACCTAATATGCTGCCTCAGTTGGCAGCTCATTAGGTTTTGGAACATACATTTTAAAGATTTTCTCAACAACAATAATTCTGTTTCTTATGAAAAATTATTTTTATATACTGTCCTGAAGGCCTGTATCAGTTATTGATTAATCATTAGTTTGTGCAGTTATATAACCGTAATAATTGTTATATGGTCTTTTGTTAGCACCAAACTCACAGAAAACTTTATATTACTTGTGTTATGGTTGAAAAACACTCCGATTTTAATGTTTGCATAATGTCAAACAGTCTTGGTCTAGGTCAGTGCTTCTCAAAGTCCAGACTCCGGTCTGGATCCGGACCCGAAGGGAATTCAGTCCGGACCCGCCTCCATTTCGTATTTCAAGATCACAGAATTATTTCCTACTTTGATAAACGTATCTTAATCTTGTAAATCATTTGTTTCGTTTTTTAATGTCTTTTTGAAGATGGTCCGAAATGAAAGAGAAGGCGAGATATTGAAACTTTTCCTTCATGACATCCAGTGAGGGTTGCCGTGATTTTGCCAAGTAAGACATGTTCCTGGATCAACATCTTTTGTTGATCCTGGATCAACATTACTGTCCAAAAATACAGACTTAACCCAATCCCTACCCCTAAACCTAAACTTACCCATAATTTATTCCTAAAATCAGAGGGAAATGATAGCTGATTAACAAGGGTGTAGAAGCACCTAATCCTGATTGTAAGCCTAAAACTGACATTTCCTGAAAAGTTATCTCTCAATTCTGATTGGTTGATTGGAATGCTGTTCCAGGATCAACAAGGATGTTGATCTAGGAACATGTTGTACCATCCAGTGAGCATATGAAGTTTGACATAATCGGGCGACATTTCACAGCTGAATTAATTTTAAGTCTTTTTTTTTTTGTTATCACTTAGATTATGGCCATTTGACTTAAAGCAGTGTCCAGTGTTTCCCATACATTGAGTTATTTGTGGCGGCTCATCACAATATCAAAACTGACCGCCACAAATAGATTTTCCAAAAGGATTCTACTTCGTTGAATAAACTGAGCACTGCACGTTTCAAAATTAAAATGCAGCGCAGGTGTTTTTATATGAATGTATCATGAAAAGTACCGACCATTTTCAGAAAAGCTTTGATGTCATTTTAATTTCGTCTTTCCTAGCGTTTGCGAGCGCAGCGCTTGTTTGATTACAGCCGTTACAGTATGGAGCTTATAATATGACAAAACTTAGACAGCAAATATCCAGTTTTTAAAAATACAGCTTCAAGTTTTCAAGATGAAGAGGAAATTTGGCACATTAAATCCAATATTCTAAAATTCATTACGCAGAAATTCAGATTGTACAGAAAGTAGGTGAGAGGTAATCCGCAGGGAAGAGTAGATGATCTCCGAAAAGTCAAACGAAGCATTTTGGCCAATTAGTAGTTTTCTGGCGTGAGCGTACGGTTCAAGATCTATCATGAATCGCCCAGAGGTAGCCTAAGTGATTCTTAAACATTTATGGTTTATATACTTATACTGTATGTTAGGTTAGCATTCTCAACATGTGAAACATTTGTCTAAGCGGTCTCTGGTGTTTGTTTTATTTGGTGTGAAAGTGATTAGTATGCAACCGTGTCTACACAGGATGTGAGCGAAAGCAAAAAAGACAGTAGAGCCTATTGATTATAATCAGTGATATTTCCTACACTGGATGCGGTGCTGCGCAATCTATATGGACGAGACTGCTTGAAGCAAAAGCGGCCGTTGCAAAGAGCTTGGACTACGGCAGGAATATAACGGGGAATCCGTTTGCTGTTGGGAATTTCGCATTCAGTGTAGACAGTATTGATTATAATAAATAGGTTCTGCTGTCTTTTGCCACGATGCATCTCGCTGCTCGCGTCCGGTCTAGACACGGTTTAAGCGTCATACATAACTCTGTTATAAATGGAATTTTGCTTCATTCATTTCGTGATCGGAATCCTGCTGATGTTTGTAAACTGTGTTTTGAGCTGAAGGCATCGTGAACAAACATTACAGTATAACCATTCATTTCCACTTAATATAATACACATTAAAATATATATATATATCAGATTGTAGGTTCACACAGTGTGCCTCTGTAGTCTTGTAGTCCTCTGTAACGGCGTCCAGAATAGATAATTTTTTATATGAATAATAAAATCACTATATAGGCTCATTTCAAGTGTTTAGGAGTGTGGGAGTATTATCACGCTTACTGTATGACATGGATCAATCCCTTGCATTTTTTTTCCTGCAGAAAGAACTTAATATAAACGTGTGACTAGTTGACTAGAAAAAAATCTCCACAACTTTCGTGAAGACACGGGTGACAGGGACAGCCCGAAGGGTTGGACCTTGTACTGATATGCTCGTCCTTCGAACGTGAACCGCAGGAATGGCCTTTGCCGTGGAAGGATCGAAACATGAAAGTACGCGTCCTTCAGGTCGATCGCTGCAAACCAATCTTGGAGACGGATGCACTCAAAGATGCGCTTCTGCGTGAGCATCTTGAACGGTAGTTTGTGAAGGGCTCGGTTCAAAACGCGCAGATCCAAGATTGGTCATAACCCACCGCCTTTCTTGGGTACAATGAAGTAAGGGCTGTAAAACCCCATCTTCATATCGGCTGGAGGGACCGGATCTATCGCATCCTTCGCCAGTAAGACTGCGATCTCTGCACGCAAGACAGGGGCATCTGCAGTCTTCACTGAAGTGAAGTGGACGCCCCTGAACTTGGGAGGACGCCAGGCGAACTGAATCGCATAGCCGAGTCTGATGGTCTGAAGGAGCCAGCGAGATGGACTGGGGAGCGCTAGCCAGGCTCCCAGATACCGTGCAAGTGGCACCAACGGAACCACCAACATACCCGCAGTGGGGCAGCGAAGAGGAACGCAGGGACCCGGCCCGGGTGTCTCGTAGCCGGTCCGAAGTGGGGTCTGCGTGTGTGCAACACTTACCTGCGTTCGGGCAGAGGGTGCATGAGTAGTACGTTTGATCGCACTCTCGAACCGCCCACAGAGGCTCACTGGCGAGAGAGGAAGGTGAGTGTGATCCGAGACTGGACCATCCACAACTTCCCATCCCCTCTGGGGACCCAGAGACTTCTTCTAAGCGAGATCCCAATTCGTCGGTCATTACCAACGTGACGTCGAGAGTGACCGACTGAAAGGGAACTAAGTTCAATCAATTGAAAATTAAATGAATTTCAAACAACAGGCGAGAATGGAACTACCTCACAATGTTTGCTGTGTCAGAATGCAAGACAGACAGAAAAGAGTGGGAGATGAAAGAGGGAGACTGCTGGTGACCTTTCTGTAGTCAGCTGCTGTAGGATCTGCAGAACCTCCTAAAATAGCACGTCTGACTCTCTGAGCCATGTGTCTCAGGCCACAGTGTCCACGTCTGAAGACTCGCAGGGAGGCCTGAGGTTTTGTTGGCAGGCAGGTGCTGTGCCATTGACATGTGGCAGGAGCTGTTTTGACTGTTTCTGTCAGCCTTATGCACTAAAGTAATGAATGTGCAAAAATGAGGAATGTTTTTCTTGTAAATGTACTATGGTGTTCATTTTGAGGACGTCAAATTTAGCATCAACAAATGGCAGTACTCAGACTACAGGGGAGACACTAAAAGGGAATTGACTGCTGTAAAATAACAATGAATTATTCTTATGAAACTTTGTCATGTTAATAAATAAAGTAAATAAAGTAAATAAATAAAAATAAATAAATAGGTATAATAACATGTATATTTTTTTAGTTTTCCTTTTGGGGTAAAATATGAGTCGAACATTTTATAAACAAAGAAACTAAATAAAGAAACCATTCACTAATAATTATAATAATAATAATAATAATAATAATAATACACGCACACACATTTATGCAAAAATACAACATATACAAGTTTAATATATTAGTGTTGGAGAGGATAGTATTACAGAAGAAATTTAGGCTGAAACTTTGAATAGCATAAATAATGATTTTTTTATTATTTATAATTTATAATAATTTATTGTATATGCATTATTAAATGAAAATTATGAAAATAAACAACCAAATAAAGAATAAAAATATTTTGCTTCTTACATTTTCCTCGTAGTGTCAGGTAAAAATCAACCCAATCTCATGAAAGTGCATATAAATAGTACGCCAAATAAAAACTAAAACTTGTGGTATTGATACGCAAAAATTGACTTTGGCATGCATATGCTACGCAATAGGGTTGTGTGGTAGATGCGTATCATATGCACGTGAGAACTGTGTATTATATGCACAACAAAGTCAATTTTTGTATATCAATACCACGAGTTTTTGTTTTTATTTGGCGTACTATTTATACGCATTTTCATGAGACCAGGCTCCAAAAATGTGTTTATCTTCAGCACCTTCACCACTGATTTTAACCTTCATTATTGCATATGGAGATTACATTACTCTGACTTCAAGCCTAGCAGGGCTTGGTTGGTTTCTTTGTTGTACAGAAATAATTGCTTACTCTTCTTTTGCTTTTTGTCAAAAGTCACAGGTGGATCTTCTCTGAATGACAGCTAGGATCAAGGTTATACCCTTTCACCTCCAAACACTGCCTGGAGAAGGGTCTGGCTGCAGCTTGGCGCTTGCACTCTCAGACGTGCATTCTCAGGCTTGCACTCTCAGACACTTGCGCTTCCGTTAGCGACGTCACTTGCAGTCTTTTTTATTTTTTATTTTGTTCTATTTATTGATTACTTTTTGTTTGAATCTCTCAACATTTTACAACAGTATAGCCAGGTGGTGAAGACAAGACAAAAGAAACTAAATTACGAAGTCACTTGCAATCGCCACTTGCAC
>NW_015539887.1:1717472-1734474 GCF_001515605.1 Sinocyclocheilus anshuiensis
GGGTCTTGTCTTTTTCTTGCAGGACCCTGTAGGTTACGGTACTAAATTAGTTTTAATCGTTTAATCACCACCACAGCGTCTTGTCTCCATTGGCAACACGCACGATTTGTGTCGATTGCAAGTGACGTCGCAGGTATCGGAGAGTGCAAGTGGCCATTGCAAGTGACTTCGTAATTTAGTTTCTTTTGTCTTGTCTTCACCACCTGGCTAAACTGTTGTAAAATGTTGAGAGATTCAAACAAAAAGTAATCAATAAATAGAACAAAATAAAAAATAAAAAAGACTGCAAGTGACATCGCTAGCGGAAGTGCAAGTGTCTGAGAGTGCAAGCCTGAGAATGCACGTCTGAGAGTGCAAGCGCCAAGCTGCAGCCAGACCCTTTTGGCCTTGTGACTTTACAGACTGTGCTGTGGAGAGGATGTGAAACACACACACACACACACACACACATACATACATACATACAGGCAGACACACTCAAGCATATAAACAATCACAGATGGTCCTGCAACCCAGTTTGTCATGCTCACAGTGAACTAACACCAGAAAGCTGTAGATTTTCTCTTTTTTTCCATTTGTTTACATTGCTAACTTACAACTTTTTTATAGTTCGGAAACTGTTCCCATGTTTAATGACTTAAACAGTTAGAAATAAGACCATCAGATTCTATAGTTGTAAGAATTCCCACCTAAACTCACATTTACATTGTTTTAGAGAGGTGAATCAGATTTATTTATTTATCTATTCTTTATAATTCAATAAATATATTATGAATGGTTTTAATTGATGAATTAAAAAATATCCATATTTATATTTAAGTAATTTTCATACACAAGTAAAAAAAAATGTCAGGGTGATACAACTGTCCTAAAATCATAATTTAGAAAAAAAAAAAAAATTCTTGGGAAGAAAAAATGTAAGTATTTTGACGTTATTCATTTATTAATTTAAATTAAAAAATATATAAAAATGCATTTTAATTAATATGAGATGAATGTACATATTCCATGATGAACGGTTTTAATTAATGAAAAAAAAATCTCCATCCATCCATCTATTCATTCATTGATCATTCCATCCCATCCAAACATGGACAAACATTATAATAATAACATAAGAATAGTTGAAAATTATAAAATAAAATGTTATACACCAGTACACTGATAATCTTGCCTATAAAATGTTAAAATAATAATAATTTTGATAATAATAATAATAATAATAATTAATAGCATTAATATAATTCTTAATATAAGAAATTCTATGTTAAGAATACTTTACATTCCTGAAAATGCTTCTTCTTGTTTTTTGTTTGTTTGTTTGTTTTTTCCCTAGAATTTTTCTCTTATTAATTAATGGATGTCTTAAATCCCGAAAGGTATCCACATTCACAAAAAACTCACATTTATTCTGTTTCAAAAAGGCGAAACTGTCCCATACACACACACACACACACACACACACACACACACGTTTCCTCTCTCCAGGGGTCCTGGAACACATCCGAGTGTTTTTGAAGGCTTTCTTAGATCATGGTGAATGTGGGCTGGGGGTGTTCTGATGAAAGAGCTTTGCTGTGTGCTGTGGTCTCTGGGAGAGCTGGGTGCTCCTCCATTGTCCCATTGACCAGCAGAGGGACGTGCTGTCATTCCACACCGACCCCGCCGAACCCCCTCAGACTGGCTCTGCTAGAGGGGGAGGACCCCTCCTGTCAACCTCGTCCTGATTGATGGTCCCAAGAAACAATCTCATGTCCTGTGAACACTGTAAGCGCTTTCTTTTTCCTTCTCTTCATCTTGCTCCTGCGCTCCTTCGCTTTCTTCAAGGAGACCTGGACTCTATGAATAGAGTTGATCATGTTAAAGAACTTTGAGAATATCCCACAGTGGCTGAAAAGAGATGCGGATGGGGCCGGTGTGAGTCTTGGCCGCCGCTCATGACATTGGTGCTTGTGCAGGGGATGCAGATGAAAAGAAGTCTGGATTATTTTTGTACATCTGCTGAAATGTGAGCGGTTCACATTCTAAAATGAAAATATGGACTGTATTTTTATCGTGCCATTTATAGCGGCTCTTTAAATTCAGACTTAACATGGCTGATGATTAGCAGGGCAGCTGATGTGGTTCCTATTAAGAGAGCAATGTCTAGCTCAGAGCAAATGCCTAACGCTGGTATTTGCAGCATAAAGGTCTTTGGATTTGTTCACGCAGTCAGATTGAACAGGTGTGACTCTCAAATTGTCCTGTTCATACAGTCTTTTTTTTGCGACAGCAATTAATTAACTGCATTTTTTATTTATTAAAACTTTATTTGTTTTTCTAATTAAAAAATACATTAAAATGCATATTCAGGCATATAGTAACTTGAATAGACCTCCTCCATGATAAACATTCCTAATTTATGAATTCAAAAATATCTAGTTTGAGATATTTGAGGGGCATAAATAAGGTCTTTATAATAAATCAAATAAATAAATAATGAAATAAGCCTTATTGCAAGGATACAATTCTTACAAAAAAAATCTTAATTAGCATAATTGCATTATTTTATATATTTTTTTATTCATTATTGTTATTTTTTATTGATTTAGAAAAATAAAATAAAGAACCCATCATAATAATATCATAAGAGTAATGTTTGAAACAGAATGCAATCTAAAATATTATGCACAGATACTGATAATCTTGTCTTCCCTAAAGCATGCATTCCGATGAATAACAATTTTAATTCTAAAAATATCAATTACAATTAATTTCTATTCCCCAAAAAAACTCTTCTTATGAATATATTATTTTCTTAAGATTTTTTTATCTCATTTTAGGATAGCATCAAATGTATTAAATCTCAAAAGGTACCAACTCATATCAGAGTTGTTGAAATATGAAGCATTATTATTATATTAAAACATTGTAATATTAGCTACATGTATTACTATTAGAATATTTTACTGTTGCATTCTAGTATACTTGATTGATTCGTTGATTGATTGATTTGTAGCGTCATATAGAAACAAAAGGTCAAGAAGTCTCTTAAAATATCATATTTTTATTACCTGGCAAGGGTTTAATACATATGCTACACCTCCCTAAAAAAAAATTATATTTATGGATTAATAGTTCATTATCAAAAAAAAAAAGTTAGTAAAAAAAGTGTAACCGAACTGTGTGAACGTAACTATATTCAGCCCTCTAAAACAGAATTGACATCCAAATTGTGCTACTGTGTGAATGTAGCCTTTGATTTAAGCTTATATTTCTGGTCCAGGTTCTTCGGAAAACACCTTGGTTTATTTCCGAAACGAGACCTCTTTTTGTGAATGGCTTGAATCTCAAGATGAAGATTTCTGTGGTACAGCAGCCAAAGCTTGTAAAGTAAAAATTCGATTTCACATGTCCTGTGGAAAGTTCCTGACCTCGAAGAATGATTTTTCATCTGTTGTCTGTCTTACTCCCACAAGCCTTCTGTCTCACTCACACCGGTGACATTTTATAGCTTAACTTTTACATTAACTTGGCGACCCTGTAGCTCTCAAAACCAATTTTCATGTCCCCCTCTTTCCCAGCAACCTCCTGAGTGAAAAGATGGGCTTTCAGGAAGCAAGAACCTAAATGAAAGCACGAGGAATGTTCTCTAGCACAGGCGTCATGCGGTGTGTGATCCCGCATACTTCCACGGCAGATTTCTCATTACTTCTCTGAGTACTGCGCCTGCCTAGTTTTGTTTCCTGGAAATCTCAATTTACCTTCTAAAGTAAACCAGGATGGTGATCTTTCTCAGACCTACATTTCTTTTAGACTTTGTTCATCTGGAGTTCAGCTCTTCGTAAAGACCAAGGAGGAAATTCTTGAGAAAGTTGCTCCAACTTCTTTGATATACAATTCTGGAGCATTTGAGTGGGAACCACATTGATTTACTAAAAAAAGAACATATCAACATATACCGTGTGGGTTCGATGAAACTACTTGAAGTGCTTATTTAAGCTTTTTTCTTGCATACACAGTCTTCAATCCCTTCTATATCAGTGCAGCCAGAACAGGGTCATATTTTAAGCATTCTGCAGGCCTCTCATATATTAAACGCCACTGATCTCAGACCTGCAGGGTTGTGGGGTTTGGCCACATGAGGGCCGCACTGCAGGGCCTCAGCCTGGCGGTGAGGTCCGGGGTGTTATCTTTGGAAAGTGTTGACAAGACCGAACCTCTGGAGCAGAGCGAAGTGTGTCTGTTCAGAAGGCACACAGAGTTAATATTACAGACAAGCTTACTGTGCACCAACACAGTGAATAGTGAGAGACAGAGAGAAAGGGGCACAGATAGCCATCAGGGAAAAGAGAAGATGCAAAGTAGATAAAAACAGACTGCAGTCAGACTTTACAAATCAAAGGAATTCTGTAATTTTAGCTTGATGAACTTTAACAAGACAGTTCACCTAAAAAATAAAATTTTCACCATCATGTTGTTCCAAACCGTTATTCTGTTGTCTTTTATGTAGAATGAAAAAGTAGTAGTCATTATAAAGAATCTGTACGTAGCTCTTGCAATAAAATTATACTTTATATTGACCAAAAACAGGTCACATTAAGATTAAATTATTTTGTACTACATTGTTTTCTTCTTATTTTCTAACTTAAGGTAAAAGTTACGCATATTTTGCATACCTGGAAAGACATTTTAAGAATGTTTTTAGCTTTTTTCCTTAAAAAAATAAAAATAAAAAATCTGTTATTGTTTATTTTACACAGAATGCAAAATTTGTCATTATAAATAATCTATATGTAGCTCTTGCCATAAAATGACACTTTATGACCAAAAACAGCCTGAAAAAAAGCCTGAAAGCTTGAATGTAGGCTATGCTCTAATGAAAAAAAAAATATATTTACTTCAATTGTTTCTTATTTTCTTACTTAAAGGGGTCATATGAGGTTGCTAAAAAGAACATTATTTTGTGTATTTGGTGTAATGCAATGTGTTTATGCGGTTTAAGGTTAAGAAAATATGTTATTTTCCATATACAGTACATTATTGTTGCTCTTCTTTCTGAAACATGTCAATTCTAACAAAGCTCATCATTCTGAAAAGGGAGGTGTGCTCTGATTGGCCAGCTATCCAGTGCGTTGTGATTGGCCCAATACCTCAAGCGTGTGACGGAAATGTTATGCCTTTACCATACTGTGATGCCCTGTCCGGCCGGAGCGACTAGACAAAAACATTAAAAAAAACATTGTGGGGACATAATTACGGATTATAATGACTTATACTGTCTTTTTACGCGTTGCGTATCGCGCTGCGTAAACATAAAACAATGTCTGCATTTGTGATCGGAGAAACAACAAACAACAAGCCGTCAGAAGCGCCAGACTGTCCTTGCAAAGTTGGAACTGCCCCACTTTAATAAAGAAACAACTTTTGTGCCACAGCCAGCATTGTAAACTACTCTCCCAGGAAACAGTCCTCCATAAAATGCACTGCACACACTTGAATATTTGGGTTGAACTGTTCTGGAACAGTGTTGTAAATACAACTTAACCACTGATTTCTAGTTGTGTCCTCTTTTGGAAGGCCAAACAAAGTAGTTTCGCTTTCACAACGAAGGACACAGCGTCTTCACGACATGGCGGCAGCAACAATACTAAAGCGAGAATCAAAGTTACGCCTTCTTTCTTTGCGTGAACATTTCCAACATTTCCAATCTTCCAACACAGTGACGTAGCCATGTGGGGGCGTGTTTAAACGAGGCGTTTTAGGAGGGCGTGGACGAGCTTAACTTTTATAATGAATATCTCTTTGGGTTTGAGACTTTAGTCTTTGCAACTTTAGGGATCTTATCTATTCACGAACAGCTTGTAAAACTACAAAGAGAAAGGAAAACTTGAAATTGCATCATATGACCCCTTTAAGATAAAAATGAAGAATATTTTGGATACCTGAAAACACGTCTTAAGAATGTTCTTAGCTTTTTCCTTGACAAAAAGCTCAAGTATTCAAAAAATATTCTTAAAAATTATTGTAAATAACCTCTTAAATTTAGGATAGCCTCAAACCCATCTTAAATCCCAAAAAAGGTAAGATTTTTATGATTTTGTTGGGTTGTGATTAGGGTAAATGTCTTTAAACTAACACATCTGATGCATTTTAAATAGAAACTTAACTAGTGTTAAGTATTGAATTTGTGCACACAAAAAGTGTTCTCGTAGCTTCATAGAATTAAGGTTAAACCACTGATGTCACATGAACTATTTTAATGATGTCCTTGCTACCTTTCTGAGCATTGAATGTGGTAGTTGCCTGGCTGTCTATGCAGGGTCAGAAAGCTCTCGGATTTCATCAAAAATATCTTAATTTGTGTTTTCCGAAAATGAACAAAGGTCTAACGGGTTTGGAACAGCATGAAGGTGAGCAATTAATGACAGAATGTTTATTTCTGGGTGAACAATTCCTTTAAATATATTTCAAATATTGCACTTAGGAACATTCTTATAAAGTTCTAAGATTTTATAATAGGAACTGACTGTAAATATATTGCAAAAAAAATACAGACTACTATTATTGTGTGTTATTGTCATTCTTGGAGCTTGGCATTTATACTTTTGTGTTCCACACAAAAATTTCAACATGAGGGTGGGTAAGTTATAACCAAATATTCATTTTTGGTTAAACTTTTCCTTTAAAACCATGGATTCACAGTTATAATTTATTTCTATCCTAATTCTTCATTGTTCAAAGTTCACAGTTTGACCAGTGTGTTTAGTCTGCCTCTCATAGCCGGCTGGTTTAATCTGGTACCAGAGTATAAATGTTTTATCATTACTGGAGTTAATCCCAGACTAGAAACATAAAGACATCTTTTGTTTCTGCTTCTCACACCTGGTCCAACAGATCACTTAACCAAACAGACATCTCCCAGCACTCTGAGCTTTTCTCACTTCAACATAAACTGTTTGCTGTTGAGACTGGATTTTAACAAAGAGTGAGAGAGAGTGGGCAAGAAAAAAGAGAAAGAGAGGAAGTGAGCGCCCTCCATGTGGTGATGTGGGAGCTGAATGCGACCCAAGAGCCTGCAGTGAGGGCCTCATTCTCTTAATGCAGGAATTCATTCCTTTTTATCCTCATCTGTGTGTCGTGTTTTATTACACCAGTTATCCGGCTGGAAGGACCCCCAGGATTTGGATGCCCGATAGATAGTTTTTATGGTTTTTGCAAGTTGTGTGGTGCATGACAAATTAGCACTTGGGCGAAGTGGAAAGTTGTATGGCCATTTGGCCCATATGGAGGGTTCTGGCAACATAAAGCAGCGTTCGGTCGAGGGGAAGTCTCTCAGCTTGACCAGATTTTGTGCAAAATATAAGTTTGTCTTTGCAGCTTGAAGGTTTTTAAAGGGATAGTTCACCCAAAAATGAACATTCTGACATAATTTACTCATTGTCATCTTGTTTTTGTCCGGTCAATGTGGTCCAATTGATGATTTCGTACATTTTTCTGAAACACTGAAACTATCTTGTTTTGTGGTTTATGGAAGAAATAAAGTTATACAGGTTTAGAAATGTCTCAAGAGTGAGTAAACAATGACAACATTTTAATTTGTGGCTGAACTATACCTTTAAGCTCTCACTAACCGCTAAACAGTCTCCGCCGGTAAAAGCACCATTGAAGGTTGCTGACAGTATGATTCAGCGTTTCAAAGTGAATTTTATTTTGTTTTTCCTCAGTACTTTCGGATTTATTTTTAGCCAAGTTGAGTCTGTTGTCCAGTGTCCTGAGATGCTCAGACATGGGAAGTGTTTACTTCTCGTGCTTCCAAGACTCGTAAACTCCCGCAGGAATGTGAATACTTTTGTTATATCCACTTTAACAAAGCCACTTGTGAAAAAAAAAATTGCTTCCTCAAGCCTGTACAGAAGATTTTGTCCTCATCTTTTGAAAATATTATCTGGAGAGTTATTCTTTTTAGCAGCAAAAAGCCAAAACACGGAAAGAAATATAGACTGCATGCTTGTAAGAAATGTAATATCTTTAAACCGTTTCAAACCAGCTATTCTGTGCTTTACATTAGCCACATGCAGGGTAATATATTTAGCAGAAGCTACTGTACTTACACTCTTAATTAAATTTAGCTCGACTCATCTTCCCCTGGCTTCTATTAGTGTGGTAGAAGTAATGGATAGGGTTTATTTTTCTGTCTAATCCAATTTTATCATGTGCATAGTTAGCCAGGAAGGTCTACTCACACAAATTTCACTCATTTGTGTCACTGACGGATTCAGGTCGCAGGTATAAATATATGTAGTTCCTTCCATAATCTATTCTGGATCCCTTAGATCCCAATGCCAGATGGTTCTGTGGCCTACTCAAGTTATTCTGCTCCTCTTTGGTTAAAATGTCTGGATCCATGTGTGCAGCAGATAGTGTGAATTCATTTTGACCTATGCATTATAAACGTATGTACTTTTTATAAAAATGCAATGCAAAATGATTCAATATTTCAGTATTAAATAAACATCTGTAAAGCAGATATATCTATTCAGCTTCATATGTTATCACTTAAAGGCTGGAGGCTAGGGACCAAACATTTTAGTTCACCCACATTTTGTAATAGTTCACCCAACAATGTGAATTCTGTCATCGTTTAATCCCCCTTATATTATCCCAGACCTGAATAACTTTTTCTTCTATAGATCACAAAAGGAACAAAGTTATTTTAGTATTAAATTATTATTATTTACTATTATAGTGTGCTGTATTAATATTTTGAAATGACTTGTATTTTTATATTCTGTTTTCCTTTTAATTTTAGTCTAAACTTTAGTAATTTTCTGCATTTGTCATTTTTACTTTTTTTTTTTAAGATTTCTATTTAGCTTTAATTTATTTTTATTTAACTTTTTGTCTTAGTAGTATTTTAGTAGTAGTTTTTTTTTTAAAGCAGACATGTTTCATGTAGTACTTTTATTTTATTGTTTAGATCGGTTTCAATTAATGAAAAGGAATTTGAGTAGTTTTACTTAATAACAGCACAACTAAAAAGGAGAATTGTTGAAAAAAATACTGGCCACTGTTTTCTATGTAATTAAACTGAAAGGGGAAATGCATTTATAAATCAATACAAGTTTTATTTTTATTATTATTTATTTATTTATTTGCAATACCAGCTTTTATAAGAAGCAGCATAGAATAATAGAGTGAACTACTCACCCACTGTTTGGAAAAAGATAGCTGAAAGTTTCACACGTACTGACAGACACACAAACAGCAGTTTCCATTCAGTGAATCTGACTGACTACAGATGATTTCAGCAGTTTATAGCAACATTTTGGGTTTTGGGTTCCGTTCCATGTAGATTAATGACCATTTGGAGGTAAATGTGGTTCTCCTCTTAACTGTAATTAGATTTTATAATGATCAAGTTTGTCATCTTTCCCAGTGACCTACTCCTGATAATAATTTTATAATTTTTGTAAGTGATTAAAAGAAAAAGCAATGTAATAACCTAGAAATCACTTTATTTTTGGTTTGGAAGGACATTAGGGTGCATAAATGTTAAAGAACATTTTAATTTTTGAGTCAACTTTTGTTTTGTGGTTGTGTTTCCCATTCACTGTTTTGTCATAGTGGGCTACAATTGTTTAAAAGTTGCTTATACAGGTTTTGGAGTAAAAGTTTGTGGCCTTAGAGATCAGACGTAGTCCTTACTACCAGAAGCATATTCATTTGACAGGTTCTTAAGTTTGACACAGATGGGATACATGAATGGTCTACATCCCCAAATGTTTGGAATACAGTAAATCGAGGAAAATGCAGGGAAAGGAAATAAATGTCTGAGAAGGACCTGAGACATTTTGACAGGGCAATGTCATAGCAGCCCAGAACAAGTGCTTAACTCATCAGCCCATGTTTTGCTTAAGCCTCTCACTTTGGTAATGGATCATACTTTGATTTTCCGCTTCATCTGTTTTCTCAGTTAAGCTGTCAGAGTGATTTTCATGTGCTGTTGGTCTGCTAAAGAGCCACGATCGATGTTGACCAGTTGTACGGGCTGGACGAAATTCTGTTCCTTAAACATTACTTTTATACAACAGTTTATCAGACAGCATGGGCCACTTGTAAAGGATTTTGAAGTTGAAGTTCACTCAAACTGAATTAGTGTCACTGTGTGCTACAAATGCTAAAATCTACTCTTAGCAGTGGCATAACTGAAGAAATTGTCCCACAAACTTTAACAGAGTTGTCATTTATAAAACAAAGTAGTTGTTCACTGTGTCACGGACATTTTAACTTGTTATTTTGCATGAGTCTTGTGCATATAAATAGGCTTACCCATGTCATTGTGGGTTAGCATGTTTAGCCCAGACAAAAAGTTGAGACGAAGCTGATAAAACACAAGGCCTGATTACAATGTGTGCTCAAGCACCACAACAACTAGCTTATGGGTTTGTAGTGACACACAGTCCACTCGCCAGAACACACTGATCTTTGAACACAAGTCACGCACATTAAAAACCAGGGGGCCTAAAAACGACATGCTAACTAGAGGCTAGTTCACCACAAGCCAGTATGTGTGGATGTGGGACCACTATGTGAGCTGGGTAGAAAGAGCCTGTGTGGCACAGTGGTTAAACCAATGACTGGTGCGCAGACTGCAGGTTCAAATCCAGGCTGGGACTTAGAATTTGTGAGCATTTCTAATATTTATAGTGTCTGGAAATATAATAATGACAGTTTATATGCACATACGCATCTCACTTATCAAGGTATAGGCCTGCTTACTATATATTTAAAGGAACATTCTGATTAGTTAGTTGGGTTATTAGTTATTCATTATTTGTTTATTAATGTATTAATTATTAATTGGTTATTTGTTATTATTAGTTTAACTTCAAATTTAACGTGTTTGCATGTGTTTGTTTGTGACCCATAACTATTTTATTTGAAAATATGCAGATATAGATGAATGCATTGGTATTATGTATAGTCTAAATAAGATGTTTCTTATACACAATCCAAAATGCTGATTGATATAGACATATTCCAGCTGTCTTGTTCTATTTTCTAGACACCAATCTGTTTATGGTAAATTATATGAAAATTAAGTGCACTTAATTCAATTGTATTGAATATGCACCTGTAGTGTACTTCAACTCTTACTTGTGGATAATATAATATTAATGAAATAAAAAGCCACTTAAAGGGACAGTTCACCTTCAGTTGCTGGTACCCATTGAATTCCATAGTATAGAAAAAAGCACTATCCAAAATAGGGACCAACTGAAAATGAACTATCCCTTTAAGAAGAGTACACTTTCATGCCTGCATTTCTTAACAAACTTAAGTTAATTTTGTAATAATTTCCAATTCATTTGATATGTTGCAGTAATCTTGTCACATGGTTTGAAGACGTGCACGCAATTTTGATGTTTTGACGGAAGTACTTTGTAAAATTATAATTTTAACTGTAATGTATTATTTTTAGTGCTGGGCAACGATAACAATTTTTTAAATCGCGATTAATCACATGATTTTTCTGCGATTAATCGCATTATGCACAAAATTCAATAATGAATTCAAAAGTAGTGTATTGCGTACTTTTTAATTTAAAAGTACTGCTGTATGAACAAAAGTGCAGTAACATTTGGTTTACAAACACTTTAAACAAAAAAGGTGCTTAGTAGCAGATAACATATTTCTTGTAAATCTCAACTTAAACATTAATGTGATCAAATTAAATATAAAACCAAAGCTATTTGCCAATGCCAAGGCATTAACGTTTTTACAGAAAATATTTTATAGTTTGTTATAGAAAAACAAGTAACGATAACGCGTTAACTTGCCCAGCCCTAATTATTTTAAATATTACATATTTATATTACACCTAAACTTAATTTTATTAGTTAGTTTTACATAAATTGAACTAAATTGCAACTTAATCATGACAAATGTACTGTATAATTAAATATATGTCATAAAAGTTTCAATAGAAAAGATAGTAAAGTATATTTCAGTTGTCCATAAATCCTTGTCAGTAAAATCAACAGTTACACTTTAACACTTTAAGATTTACTTAAAGGGGTCATACGATGAGATTTCAAGGTTTCCTTTGCCTTTGGCGTGTTAGAAGCTGTTTGTGCATATATAAGATCCGTAAAGTTGCACAGACTAAAGTGTCAAACCCAAAGAGATATTCTTTATAAAAGTTAAGACTCGTCCACGCCTTCCTAAAACGCCTCATTTAAACACGCCCCCACATATCTACTTCACTGTGTTGGAAGATTTGCATAACACCGCCCAAATGTTCACGCAAAGAAAGAAGGTGTAACTTATATTCTTGCTGTAGTATTGTTGCCGCCACGGCCATGTCGTGGAGACGCTGTGTGTTTCCAAGTATTGTAAGGGGCGTAACATTTCCGTCACACGCTTGAGGTATTCGGCCAATCACAACGCACTGGATAGCTGGCCAATCAGAGCACACCTCGCTTTTCAGAACGATGAGCTGTGTAAAATTCGACGCATTTCAGAAAGGCAGGGCAGAGAGGAGCAGCAATAATGTATGGTACGTGGAAAATAATGTGTTTTTTTAACCTTAAACCACATAAACACATTGCATTACACCAAATACACAAAATAATGTTCTTTTTAGCAACGTCATATGACCACTTTAAGTCCTGCTTAGATGCATGTAGGTCCCAAAAAAAGTTAAACTAATTGCATTTAATATAAATGACTAGATTTTCATTTAATTGCAAGTGCAAATTGCAAAGCATTATATTCAGTTCGCACTTTTGACTAATTTTAATTAATCAATTTAATTAAACATTCATTGTGAATTTACGGTACTGAAATCTGGCTAGAAAAGTTAACAACCTTTAACCTGTAATTAAATAAGAGCATTGAACTTTTCCTCAGACATTTGTTTTTCACAATTCAGCGTAGAGACAAGAAAAAAGAGCAAGCCCTCGGTGGTTGAGGTACATTCTCCGTTTTTAGCGCTTTGTCACTTTCTAAAATCCGTCTAAACCGTTCCAGTCGACAGAGGTTTCATTTTCACATTTGCAAGTGTGAAGTTTACAACAGACATTGTAGAATGGCATCAGTATGCTGGCAGGAGCTCCACGCAGATCCTCTGCTCCTGAAGTGTTTTGAGTGGTCTGGCAGGAGGGACAGAAAGGAAACCTCAAACTTTCAACAGAAGCTTGATCAAAGCCGCTCTACCAGGGTCTCCATTGTATAACCATTGAATGGAAGGATGAAAATATCATCTGACACGACTGTCAACAATCCTGGAAATCTCCAGATGAGTCTACAGGGATGTCTTATTGCCCGCCCCGTCCTCCAGGGGAACAATCGGCCTCTGATTAAGCATTTTGTGAGAGCTGTTGATTGGTTTGGGGTCAGGGATCGCGTAGGTCACAGCTTGAAGATGGAGGCAGCGATACGAGCTGCGCTTCTGAGGGCGAACACATTAGCCTAGTTTTTCATATTTTTTTGGCGCAACTTGTGAAATGAAGACCAGATGGCAGGATGTTGCTGATGTTGATTAAAGATTTTTGAGAATGTTTCTTCATTTTGTCATGGCGCTAGGTCATTTGACGTGATGAAATCTTTGCTTCAGATCATGGAATGCGAGTGTCCTTGTTTTGTGGTCTTGCTACATGCATCAATCCTTTTGGAGAGCTTTGTGTTCCTCCTCAGGGGCTATCATGCTGAAAAAACAACTTATACCAGCCTATTACACAAAAACAGCAATACTTTGACCAGAACGACTAAATCACATACATTCGCACTGACAGAAAACCTTGTTTTGCGAGAAATCCTGCCGTTTTGAATTAATACATGAGTGCCTGGCAAAAGAAGTCATGCAGAGGATGGGTATAAACTGTGTGAAAAGATAAAGGGATGTCATTCAAGCTCTGTTTATTTAACTTTTTTTAACCATCGTGACAACCATTTTGTTCAGCCTGAAGGCTGTTTTGAGAATCTTCCCAATCCGATTGGTCATTTCCAATCATGATGATCTAATATTTACATTTGTGTTTTAAATATTTATTGCATTTATGATTTGTATATTTCTATGTACCTTATGTAAAGTAAAACATATGCAACACGCTATTGTAAGGGCCAATATGTCATTATGCTAAATTAAATCAGACTGCCTATGTAATCAGATGAAGTGGATAAAATGGTTCTTCAGTTTGACGTTCTAAACAAACAAGGCTTCTTCACCGCCCGGTGAGCCTGGCCATGTTTGTTTTACTCATTAACTTCTCTCTTCCGTCTTCCCCCGCAGTGTAATCGTATGCAAATCACGTTACGTTCTTTGACTGCCACTGTACTCTGTGCAAAAACAGCTCGTATCACACAGGTTTCTAATTGTGGAGTTTACTCTGGCCCTGCCAATTGAGCCTCCTTTGCTTTTAATCATATAAATAATTAATCAGCAAAATCAAATATTGGAAGAGAAACTTCTACCAGCAGAGCTAAATGATCTAAATCTGGAGGACCGCCTAGTCCAGGTGGGCTCAGTTTCACACTCACTATGTCTCCTGTTAAGTTTTGCAGCATTTAATCATTCACGGCACATGTAACATGCAAGCTGCTTCCCAACATTTTGGTTTGGTCTAAATGCATTAAAACACAACATGCTTAGCTTGCTTTTGTAGCTAATGCTAGCTAGTCTCACATCTCTTAATTTTCCTCAAAATACTGGAAGCTCAGTGATTTCACGGCTTTGGTAGTTGTGTTTGTGAGTAAAATGTCCTGCTGAACTCACTGTGCGTCCTGTAGAGTTCAGTATTGGGGTTTGCTGGCTGCAGTTTTGACATTGTGATGTGATTGAGCTTAACCACTAGCAGGTGGGCTGAAAAGCTAGCGGTGTGAGTGACACAAGGTGGCAGGGGGGTGAAGGGGGCCTCTGGCGGGAAGAGAGGCCAGTGTGTGTGTGGATAGCGAAAAAACAGAGAAAAATAAACATCAAATGGGAATATTATGGAACGGTGTGTTAGTGAAGTTAGCATTTAACTGGTTCGAAGTGAGATTGTGCAGGATGTTTACTAGCCAGGTGTTTACATGCTATTTTATCAAAGCCGAGGACAAGACACTAAGAATACACAACATTTTCTAAGCTAGCTAGGCCTCAAAAGGTTAAACAGGCATGAGGTAGCAACATCAAACATGTACGTAGCCAAGATGAGTCAAAAGTCAAAAACAACAAGGATAGAGAAGTTTCAAATGGGTACTTTCTTGTGCAGTGAAGGGGGGCATGGAGACCAGAGGTAGCTGATCAAAGCGGCCGGGTTGGGGGTGCACAGCTTGATGAAGGATTGAAAGTAAAGTTGGGGGCTAAGCCATTTACGGCTTCATAGACCAGGAAACAGTGTCTGGAATTGAATTATACCAGATACTGGCAGCCAGTAACAGGACCTGAGCAGATGTGTAATCTGAGAGTATTTCCAGAGGTTAAAGGCAAGTCGAGCAGCAGCGTTCTGGATGCACTCAAGGGTATTACGTGCCGGTAACCTGGAAAGGAAGGAGTCGCAGTAGTCATAATGTGATTATTTGCTCATTGCTAGGTATTTTCTGAACTGATTTGGAGGGAAATCTACATGAAATCAAAATAAATTTACCGTTTACTTCATTAATACACATTCGTGGTCGTATTGTGCATGTCATTTCAAAGAAAAATGTCTTTGTTCAGAATATTTGATAAAAAATATAATAACCCTCTCTACCACTGAAACGACTTTCCATTTTGGGTGATGTCATCAAGGACAAGTTCTCCTAATCAGATAGAAACCATGCTCAGCTAGCTATGATTGTCCATTCTGGTACAGCATGAAATGCCTACTTCTCACAGCCAAGTTGTCAATGGATAAAGCAAATCTGTTCAGAAATGAAATGTGCCACATACGCTAAACTATAGCCTAAACACAACCAATAGCTAAGTTAACACAAGATAAAAACACATTTGCTGAAGCAACCATGCCAAGTATTTGATCTCTCTTATCGTAACTCATATTGTTTCACGGGACTCTTACCTGAGCGCTCTGCATCGCGAGTGCAGTGCTGTACCGGGTGAGCTGTCGAGCAAGTTTACTAAATCAGAAAAGCATACATATGGAGCTGGTTATGTGATGAAAAATGCATTACTTTACAAATGTTGCACTGTTCTTGAGGTTATACAACAGCACTGGGCAAGGAACTGTGTAAAAAAAAAGTCCTTATTAATCAAAATTCTGCCCCATAATCATAATTTGTGTGAAAATTAATAAAAATTGTGGGCATTTTACTGCCTCTAGTGTTCATTTCAACTGATAACTGCAGTGAATTGAATGTATAGGTATGTTTTGCAAAAAAAAATAAAAAATATGTAGAGGCACGTTTTTCCAATGAGCCTATGTTGCAAGGGTAGATCTTTGAATGATGGTTGTTTAAATTCTGCATAACTTTGCAGAGAGCCTTCTAGTGAATTATGTGGGCACAGATTCCATGTGTGGGACTAGTTATTGCTAACACACTTGATTATTGGACTCAACCAGTCTAAACACAATAGTAGGAAAACAGCTTTTTTGGCATGGTTTACCATAAATACACACAGATTTGAACAGATTTAAAGTGTTACATTGCAAATGTTGAATGCAATGAGTGATGAGGACTTTATTTGTTGTGTGATGGTTGTATGAGAATAACTGGACCATTTTTTATTCAGCATCTCCTCAAGAGTTTACAATCTCTCTTTGCCTGCTATGTGATGGAGTAATTTGTTTGATTCTCAAGAATGAGGCAACAAATAATGTGTGTGTCACAAAGCAAGGCCAGACACAACAGGTAAGTGCAAAACAGGATGGTTTATTGACTGGGTAAGTGGATGACTGGAATAGGTGAGTTAAAGGCAGGTGAATGTCAACACAGTGAATGGTTCCAGGGTGCTTATCTGAGTTCTGATGGTGAGGATCGGATGCCGGTTACGTTGGAGATCGTGGAACAGTTTCCAAGGAGTCGTTGGAGGATCGCGGGA
>NW_015539887.1:1735060-1758444 GCF_001515605.1 Sinocyclocheilus anshuiensis
TGAAGGGGGGCATGGAGACCCGAGGTAGCTGATCAAAGAGGCCGGGTTGGGGGAGCACAGCTTGATGAAGGATTGAAAGTAAAGTTGGGGGCTAAGCCATTTACGGCTTCATAGACCAGGAAACAGTGTCTGGAATTGAATTATACCAGATACTGGCAGCCAGTAACAGGACCTGAGCAGATGTGTAATCTGAGAGTATTTCCAGAGGTTAAAGGCAAGTCGAGCAGCAGCGTTCTGGATGCACTCAAGGGTATTACGTGCCGGTAACCTGGAAAGGAAGGAGTCGCAGTAGTCATAATGTGATTATTTGCTCATTGCTAGGTATTTTCTGAACTGATTTGGAGGGAAATCTACATGAAATCAAAATAAATTTACCGTTTACTTCATTAATACACATTCGTGGTCGTATTGTGCATGTCATTTCAAAGAAAAATGTCTTTGTTCAGAATATTTGATAAAAAATATAATAACCCTCTCTACCACTGAAACGACTTTCCATTTTGGGTGATGTCATCAAGGACAAGTTCTCCTAATCAGATAGAAACCATGCTCAGCTAGCTATGATTGTCCATTCTGGTACAGCATGAAATGCCTACTTCTCACAGCCAAGTTGTCAATGGATAAAGCAAATCTGTTCAGAAATGAAATGTGCCACATACGCTAAACTATAGCCTAAACACAACCAATAGCTAAGTTAACACAAGATAAAAACACATTTGCTGAAGCAACCATGCCAAGTATTTGATCTCTCTTATCGTAACTCATATTGTTTCACGGGACTCTTACCTGAGCGCTCTGCATCGCGAGTGCAGTGCTGTACCGGGTGAGCTGTCGAGCAAGTTTACTAAATCAGAAAAGCATACATATGGAGCTGGTTATGTGATGAAAAATGCATTACTTTACAAATGTTGCACTGTTCTTGAGGTTATACAACAGCACTGGGCAAGGAACTGTGTAAAAAAAAAGTCCTTATTAATCAAAATTCTGCCCCATAATCATAATTTGTGTGAAAATTAATAAAAATTGTGGGCATTTTACTGCCTCTAGTGTTCATTTCAACTGATAACTGCAGTGAATTGAATGTATAGGTATGTTTTGCAAAAAAAAATAAAAAATATGTAGAGGCACGTTTTTCCAATGAGCCTATGTTGCAAGGGTAGATCTTTGAATGATGGTTGTTTAAATTCTGCATAACTTTGCAGAGAGCCTTCTAGTGAATTATGTGGGCACAGATTCCATGTGTGGGACTAGTTATTGCTAACACACTTGATTATTGGACTCAACCAGTCTAAACACAATAGTAGGAAAACAGCTTTTTTGGCATGGTTTACCATAAATACACACAGATTTGAACAGATTTAAAGTGTTACATTGCAAATGTTGAATGCAATGAGTGATGAGGACTTTATTTGTTGTGTGATGGTTGTATGAGAATAACTGGACCATTTTTTATTCAGCATCTCCTCAAGAGTTTACAATCTCTCTTTGCCTGCTATGTGATGGAGTAATTTGTTTGATTCTCAAGAATGAGGCAACAAATAATGTGTGTGTCACAAAGCAAGGCCAGACACAACAGGTAAGTGCAAAACAGGATGGTTTATTGACTGGGTAAGTGGATGACTGGAATAGGTGAGTTAAAGGCAGGTGAATGTCAACACAGTGAATGGTTCCAGGGTGCTTATCTGAGTTCTGATGGAGAGGATCGTATGCCGGTTACGTTGGAGATCGTGGAGCCGTTTCCAAGGAGTCGTTGGAGGATCGTGGGAGGAACAGCAGGTAATTCGTTGTAGGAGAATTTGGCAGAGAGAGTCCAGAGTAGTTCGTAGGAGTGAACGGTAGACCAGACAGTGAGTGACTGTGCTGTGTGTGTATTTGTAGTGTGACTTGATTGGTGACAGCAGGTGCGGGTGATCAGAACTCAGGTGACTGTGATCGAGTAATTATCCTGGATGGTGACTGAAGTGACTGTGATGAATCCCTGACATTGTGTTTGTGTTTGATAATACATAACAGATAGTCTATAGACACCGAGGCGTCAGGAAGGCCACGTGGATTCCCAGCGATGCTGTGAAATTCTTTGTGGTTATCAAAGACACACCAAAAAACACTTGCTGCATGCTATACATGTAATAATCTCTCTCTTTCTTTGTTTCTCCCATCTACTGAGGAAAAGCTGTAAGAATCTGAGCCTTTTTATTGAGTAACAGCAAGTCTTTCCTGTCTCAGTGTGTGGTGCAGTAAATGAAAGTTGCCCACTGTTATATAAGTCTTGTAGAACTTATGGATTTGAACAGTCATAAATCATTCCGATATTGGGATTAAGAATCCGTCCCCTCTCATTCGGCAGTTTTACAGCGCTACCACATGCAGAGGTACAGTTGGTCATGGCAACTCCTTACAGAAATAACTACATGAGCTCAATTAACACATCTACACAAAACTCTTACTAATGGGTAGTGATGGTTAATTATTGCACCGAGGTTTTGTATGGAGCCAAGTCAGATTCATTTTCTTAGCCAAGTATTTTTCTGTCTAAACAAATTTTAAACAAAACTCTTTACAAAACAACTTTAGATAAATGTACTTTGGAATCAAAATTCATATTAATTATATTATATTATATTATTTTTTTTTTTATTAATTTTTGTTTTTTTTGCTACCTTATTGGCTATTGCTTTGGGCACAAACATCACTAAATTTTATTGTAAAAAAGACTTAAGAATTGTACTTAAGTATATTATTTTCTGCTATATTTTATTAGAGAAAATATTAAGAAATGTCTTTATAATTTAATTTAATTTTTATGCAGTGTACAATCCACATTTTTGCAGTTTATCTTCTACATATACCAATGTGAAATTAGTTTTTGATGGCAAGCTGTGCCTTAACTGAACTCTCCACACTTCTTATCTGGCATTGAACCAGCTCTATGTAGTGACACCCAGCGGCCAGCAAGGGAAGTTATTTATTTCCAAACATTACAAGAGGCTTTGCCTTTAAATGATGGAGGGGACTATGTACATTTCCTATACATCTGTCTCGCTCTCTTTTTTCTTTCTCAGGTCGGTAAGTGTGTGAATATACCAGAGCTCCGCTCGGGTCATGAGCCTGTGTAAATATGACTGTAAGTCAACATAGATAATCATTTTATCTGTGATACTTCAGCCAAATGTCTGTGGTTGAGACACATCCTTTGAAAATTGATTTGCTGTAAATGTGAATCTTGTAAGGTAAATCATATCTAATGGCCTTGAATATTACCCTTCCATCTCATAATGACACAGATGGAGACAAAATAATGGGTAAATATGGAAACTGAGCTGTCAAACCATAGCCAACGTTACAGTTTTTTACGATCGCTATGACAATTTTTTCAGTACTTTTAACAATTTTCCTAAACTCTTAACACAGTTAGCACAACATCCGTCTGTGTAGGCTATACAATTAACACATTTCTTGTTGCTTTTAAATTTAAAATGCTTGAACTACTTTTACACACAAGCTCAACCAAGACCAAAACTGTAATTTTACTGGCAAATTTTCAAATGCTTTAAGTTAAGTTAAGTTAAGTTAAGTTAACAACTTTATTAATCCCACAAGGGGCAATTAAAGTAGGGTAGTAGCATCACACAACAACTTAATACAAACATAAGATATTACCTAGACAATACAAAGAAATAAATAAATAAAAACACAACCCAACATGCTTCATAATAAATTCCATACAAAAAAAAAAAAAAAATTTAAAAAAAATAAGACTTTGAATTGTAAAAACGTATAGCCTCTGGAACAAAAGTGAATTTATATCTATTAGATGAACATTTAATGCTTCTGAATCTTCTTCCAGAGGGCAATACCTCAAAGTAAAGCTTCAAGGGGTGAGAGTCATCTCCCGTAATACTAAGAGTTTTCCGTAACATTTGTTGCTCGTAGAATTCTGCTAGACTCCGCAAAGGCACACCAATAATTTTTGAGCAAGTCCTAACTAAGGTCTGCAAACGATTCTTATTCCTAAGAGAGAGTGAAGAGTACCAGCATAAAAAAGAAAAACTCAACACACTCTCAATAAAAGTAGTATAAAAAGTTCTCAGTATGTTTTTACGTACACAAAAAAAAACTCACACTGTATGTCAGATCAGATAGTTTTCTAAAGCTAACTTATAGGCTAAAGTCAAAGTGAACAGCTGTTCATATTGTGAATTGAAACACAAATATGTCTCCTGTATTTTATTCCATTTCTAATGAGAAAGAGCTGATTGAAATTATGCAAATATATAAATTACAGCTTATTCCCATCTAGAAAACACACTCAGGTGTTGAGGTTCTTTCTATCACATGACCTTATGATATACAGTAAAAGAGGACCTCTTTGGGCTGATATTGTGTGGAAAAGTATTATTCTTCAATTCTGGAATAGAACTATTCTTAAAAAAAAAAAAAAAACTTGTCCCTTTTAGACTTGCACTCTATTCATTTGCTGCTTGTTTTCTATCTATTTGTTTTCTTTTTATTTATTATATAATAAAAAAAACGTGCTTAGTGTACTGTTAAGCTAACTGAGACTTGTTATAGCACTTGCATATCATTGCTCTTTTGTTGATTTTGATTGCTTCCATTGTCCTCATTTGTAAGTCGCTTTGGATAAAAGCGTCTGCTAAATGACTAAATGTAATGAAAAGTGCACCCCTGCATAAATGTGAGATTTTATGAGATCTGTACCAAAGACGTGTGCCAGAGAAAGGGGACAGGTGGGAGACCACTTGCCAATATATGTGATCACATGGAACAATGTGGCATGCCACCATTCCCAGTGCAGTCAGAGCCTGGTTTGAGAACCATTTGAGAATGATGTCTCTTTTCCTTGTCCGAATGTCCCTCCAGGATGCAATGGATGCTGAATGCCAAGACATCACAGCTGAACAATACCAGGAAGGATAAGGCATACCAAAAGATTCTTCCCAAGATGCTGTCACAATTCGGTGTGTGGGATCAGGCAGGACGACGAAAACGAAGAATTCCAATAACACTTTAATTATTCCACAATGGGTAATGTCCAAACAGGTCAGGACCACACACATAAGGTAACATTCACAATACTCGACAATACAGAACTGAACAGGCTTGACTTTAAGTAGGGGAGAAGATGAGGGACAGGTGAGGAGGATGAACTAATGAGGACACAGGTGAGGAGGGTTAATTAATAATGAGACAATAAACTGAAACAACATGAACTAACCAGAACAGGAACTTAACCAAATATGGGCATAGGAGGGAGAAAACACAACAAACAGTCCACTGGGGTGTGACAGTTCGCCCCCCTCCCGGAAGGCGCGACCTCGAGCGGTGGAGAAAAAGGGAGGGACGGAGGGGGACTTAGAAGGAGGACAAAGGAGTGGATGTGGGATGGTAATAGGGGATGGCAAAGGGCTGGCAGGAAAACCATACAGGTGGAGGTTTGGGCAAAGGACGGAGTCCCGGGAGGAGGACGACCCACGAAGTCCAGGGTGGTGATGACGGAGGGAGGAGCCATTTAGGAGGCAGGAGGGAACCGGAGCAGGAGGAGGAGCCAGGTGGGACCCAGGCAAAAGCCATGATGGCGGCCCACGGTGGAGCCGATGGAGGGAGGAGCCATGGTGGAGGAAGGGCTGACGACTCCAGGGGGCCGACCGACGGCGGCGGAGCAGGTGGAGGAGGAGCCCGAGATGGAGACAGAGAGCCGAAGAGCCAGGGTGAAGCCAAGGATCCGGAGGGCCAAGGCGGAGCCGGAGGCTTCGGCGACCGAGGTGTAGGCAGAGATCCGGAAGGCCGCGGCGGAGCCGGAGGGACAGAGGACTGAGGTGGAGCTGGAGGGAAGGATGAGCCCAACGGAGCCGGAGGGACGGAGGGACGAGGCAAAGCCGGAGGAGTGCAGTCCTGAGGTGGAGGTAGGGGGACGACTGAACAAGGCGGAGCCGGAGGGACGAGGGAGCCCGGCGGAGTTGGTGGACTGACGGGCTCCGGTGGAGACGAGGGAGCTGGAAGCCATGGTGGAGCCGCTGGGTCGCAGGACCGAGGCGGAGTCTGGGCCTCGGAGGCTGAAGGCGGAGTCGAGGGATCCTCCAGACTCGACACCAATGGAGCTGGAGATGGGCAGACCAGCGGCGAGACCACGCCACCAATGGTGAGCTGAGGGTGAGCAATGAGGCTGATGGGATCCAGCGGAAAGGGCGATGAGGAAGGGAACAGGTCTATGAGAGGCGGTGGGAGAGGGAGGCTAACCGTTCAGGTGACGGCTGAAGGACGAGTATCTCCGAGTGAAAGTCTAATAAATCAAGTGATGGCGCCGTGGGCGGGGCTTTTCATTGGAGGGAGAAAGCACAACAAACAGTCCACTGGGGTGTGACAGATGCCTTGCCAGCGAAGATATCAGGTGTGATGTGGATGAGAACATGTGGCCAAATGCAGAAGAACAGGCAGATTAGATTACATTTATTTATTTATTTTTTAATCTTCTGTGGCTTTTTCTGTTTGTATATTTTGTATTTTCACATAATAAATTACAGCTATATTGTACATTTTTTTTTTTTCTTGCATTCTTGCTTTCTTTTTAGTTTTTTTCTAATGTCCTGTTGCAAATAAAGCGTTTACTGCAGCAATTCTGTCTCTGTCTCTGCCCCCCCCCCCCCCCCCCCCCCTCCCCCCATAGACAAGCATAACTCAGCACTTTAAACAATGTATGAAGCACCCAAAAGTGCACAAAATCAGTTACACAATACTGCATTTAATGAACACCATGCGATTTTTCCATCAAACGATTATTAAAATAAAACCCCTTTTCCCAGTTGTACCACTGACAATCTTCTCTCAAAACTTGACAAGATGTGGCTATGATTGACTAAATGTTCCTGTTGGAAGAGAACATGTGTTAATGTTTTGGAATAATAATTGGATTTTGAGACATGTTTGCAGTGTTTTGGTAGATGTAGTGTATTGTGTTAGGGTTTTATTGTAATTTGAAAATTTGTGTTGGAGTTTAGTTTGCAATGTGTGATTCTGAGCATGAAATTAACTGTTTTGTCAATTGTGTGTTGTAGGTGTGTTGGTGTGTTAAAAGTTTAGGAAAATTGTTAGAAGTATTGAAAAAAATGTCATAGTGATCTTAAAAAACTGTAAGTCAAATTACCTTAAAATGGCTGACAAGGAGAGTCGCGTTGTTTTGCCAGCCCCGGCATGTTTTCTACGTTCCTAATGTTCTTTTCTCTTTTCATATTTCATGTTTATCATCTGGGCGCACATTGTGTTTTCTTTTTTCTTTCTGCCCACAGATGGTTATGATAAGGAAATATGTCTCTTCAGTAAAATGAGGTCTAATTCCAGGCAGTTTGTTCATTCCTGCCTTTTAAAGAAAGCCAGGGGCTTAATGATAAAAGCTCTTCATCATTCATCATCTGAGCAGATAGTCTAAAATACAGTTTGGACAGTTTCACCATACCTTATAATACCATATTCTTCTAGAGATAATAGTGAATATTTAGCAAATATCAATTAAACTGGTGGCCAGTTGATTTGCACAATAAGGTGACAAATAGAATTTTGAATTTTCAGCATTTTCTTTTTCTGTACTGTAATTCACTATACAAATGTAGTGATAATATTTCAGGATGGAATTTTAGCAATTGTAGATTTTACAGTTTACTTAAGTTTTCACTGTAAATTAAAAGGTGACTTTATTTATTTATTTACTTATTTATTTGATTATTTATTTATTTCTAATATAAAATGTATCTGTTTTTTGTTTGTGTGTGTGTGTGTGTGTGTGTGTGTGTGTGTGTGTGTGTGTGTCCTCTGAGAAACACCATGTATATGTTTTTAAGTGTAATTTATAATCAACTTATCATGGGATACCCCATGATTTACTTACCCTCAAGCCATCCTAGGTGTATCTTCTTTTAGACTAATACAATGAGAGTTATATTATGACATGTCCTGGCTCTTTCAAGATTTTCAAAAAACGTGTCCATACATCATAAAAAGTACTCCACACTGCTCCGGGGGGTTAATAAAGGCTTTCTAGAATGGCAGATAAATAAAGTGTGTGTCCTCTGAGAAAAACCATGTATATGTTTTTAAGTGTAATTTATAATCAACTTATCATGGGATACCCCATGATTTACTTACCCTCAAGCCATCCTAGGTGTATCTTCTTTTAGACTAATACAATGAGAGTTATATTATGACATGTCCTGGCTCTTTCAAGATTTTCAAAAAACGTGTCCATACATCATAAAAAGTACTCCACACTGCTCCGGGGGGTTAATAAAGGCTTTCTAGAATGGCAGATAAATAAATAAAGGCTGGAACACCACTCTCTCATGAACGCGTATATGACAGTTAGCTTAAGCTAGAGATTATGGTTTATAACGTTTTAAATATGGATATTTTTCTTACACAAATGCATCGATTCACTTTAGAAAGCCTTTATTAACGCCTCGGAGCAGTGTGGAGTACTTTTTATGATGTATGGATGCAGTTTTTTGAGCTTCAAAATCTTAAACCCCATTCACTCTCATTATAAAGCTTGGAAGAGCCAGGACAATTTTAACTCCCGATTGCATTCGTCTGAAGCGAGAAAGTCATATACACTTAGGATGGTTTGAGTGTGAATAATTCATGGGGCAATTTAGATTTTTGGGTGAACTATCCCTTTAAAAGTTAGTTAGTTTTTTTTTTCAAGACTGGTCATAACTTTTTGAATTCAGTTACATAAAACAGTAGATTGATCTAATCTGAATCCGAAAAGTAAGACTGATTACCACTTGGTTAACTGCTACTTAGTCAAACTAGTTCTTAAGACATGATCTAGTTTATGCAGCTGGCCCGTCTCAAAGTGAAAAAATCAGATGACTAACTTGTAATGCTAGTCTAAGCAGTTTATACAAAAGGACCCTGGACATTTCAGCAGAAAATAACAGTTTCATGTTTCATTGACATACCAACATACTAGTCAAACTCTTTCAAACTATTGTACACTTAACATGGTGGTCATGCTAATGGGCTGATGGTGATATCTAAGCTTCTTATCCCAGTTTGTGAGTTTTGTGGCCAACCAGGGTGGAGAGGGGCGGTTTGTTTTGGAATGGAAGGCTTGCGGCAAGGAGGTAGGAAGGGCAGAACCACCACAGGACGGCTCGCCCTGTTTCCTCTCACGTTTGGCACTTTTATGACAGAGAATTCCTTCCCTGAGATTCAAGCACTCTATAGTGGATTGTGCGAAGGTGGGGTGTGTGCTCAGGAAGATCTGTCTTCATAAATTTAGACATTAGTGACTGCTGGGTCTGCTCCCCATTCTTAGATACAGTAACTGAAGCTCAAGCCTGAGACTCACATCTGCCATCATAATAGATGCCTCTGGTATTCTCCTTGTGTGGCACGGAAGGAGGAATTTCACACAGCACCTTTGTTTCGCTCATAAATCTCTGCAGTGAAACAATACTCGCTGCGGTCAGCGCATACTAATCATCATCCATCTCTCTCCCTCTTTAGCTTTATGTTGCGATTATCTTCAGAAAAAAAGCTAAGCACTTAGCGATGTCTTAATGATTCCTTAATGCTCGGAAACTCTTAACGGTCGGTGGTGCTTGAAGCTCATCTTTCCCCACCTTGACGCTGTTGTGTGTCAACTCCTAGCGAGGTCTGTTGCTAATGATATTCTTTACAGACCTCTCCATTTAAGCTTATGTGCTGTTGAAAGTCAGGTAGGTTATGCTTTCCACAACCAAGGCATTTTATATCTTCTTTTTAAACATATGTAGTTTCATCACCACTTATGTGCCTTGTTTGCACTTCGAGTCAGTCAAAACAGATATTTATTGTAATTAAAGACCAATCTCTTATTGAACCAGTTTGTTTAAATGTTTTTGAAAGAAGCCTATTTTGCTTACATTGCATTTATTTGATCAAAGATACAGTAAAAATAGTAATTTTGTGAAATATTATTACAATTTAGTTAAATTAAAATGTAATTTATTCCTGTGATGCAAAGCTGAATTTTCAGCAGCCATTACTCCAGTTTTCAATTATCCTTCAGAAATAATTATAATATGCTGATTTGCTGTTCAAGGAACTTGTTGAAACTTTTGCTGCTTAAAATTCTGTGTAAACCATGATACATTTTTTTTCCAAGATTCTTTGAAGAATAGAAAGTTCAAAAGAACATTTATTTTAAATAGAAAGTCTTTATTTTCATTGTTGATCAGTTCAATAAATCGATCCAGAATAAAAGGATTTTAAACGGTAGTAGTCATGTATATAAATTTTGTTAGCTACACTAAAAGCTACTGAAAATAAGGAATATTTTTTCTGCCGCAAAAATAAGGACCATAATTAGGTTGGCAGCAGCAGATTACAGATAAATTCACATAAAATACAACTGATAAACTAGAAACATATTAATTTATTTAACAAAGTCAAAAACAGTGACAAACAGCAGTATTTAACTAAATATTTTGCTGCAAGAAAGACTAAATGCCGCACAGGGACTTCTGCGCAGGCATTCAAATGAATCACCTTTTTAATGGGTTTATTTATACAAAGCGTCCAAACAAACCAATTAATTACAACGAATCAGACTTCCCAAGGTTTGAGTGCTTGTCAATTTGTCACGTCTGGTTAGGACACAGTGTTACACAAGATTAACATCCTTGTTGGTCCTAGAATAACATAATTATCGACCAATCATTGGCCTCAAACTTTTAAGGAAGTGTTAGGGTGAGAGCCAGGAACAATGTTATGGTTGCCCATTATATGGTGTAGATTCAGGGCAAGGGTTTGGTTAAGGATAGTGCTACAGTATTGGCTGATTGGATTGTGTTCAAGGATGTTGATGGAGGTGTGTGTCCTGTTTGGGTAACTCAGTTAGAAGAACAGAGAACCATGCCAAGGTTTCCCTGAAGAAGACTAAAATTTGCTCAAGTCTGAGCTAATCTGTAGCTAATTTTGTGATCTATTTCTGTGAGCATATTCAGCAAAACGTCTCCTTTAAATTCTCAGAATAATTCAGTAAAGTATGTGGTTTATTTCAAGTCATATTATTCTATATATAAAGGTAACGATAACTCTGAGAGGGTACAATATTTCGGTCATAGAGGTTAGCATTAAGACAAGTTTGTTTTTGTTGAGAAAACGTTTCCCTTGGGACCTGTTCATGAGAGGAGTGGACCAAGGAAAGTACACAGTGATTTGTTTTCATATGTTTGACTGAGATGACTAGGTATCTCTTGCCATCTGAGGCCAGTTCTTACCAAGCTCTGCTGAGAAATTCACTTTGTTATTGAAAGATCTACCCGGAAACTTTATGTTGGATGAACATCACTGGGACGGGAGAGGAGGGAAAGGCCAAAGCCGACATGAAGAAGTCCCTCTTGAGTAAACAGGAGCATTGGAATTAATCAAAGAGCCTTTTTTTCTTTACATACTTGTGAAATTGGCTGGAAAACTTTATTAATTCTAATTTGAGAGTTTACATGGAGGAAAACACATTTCAAAAAGTGCAGAACATGCAGATCTTTGAGATTTGTTTTTTCTATCACTCATCGTAGGAACACATATGCTGAATGCTGTTTTCCCACAGCCTGTTCATGTGTTTACTGCAGATTTCAGTAATGCATTACTTTTTGTAGAGGATGGAAATGGTGCGTATTGAAACAGCAAAAGAGAGAATTTATTAAAGTTTGATGCCACTTAATTAATTTACTATTATGTAATTGTTAGGTTGGTCCAAACCTATATTGTTCTACCGATTTACTATGTAATTGTAATAAAATTATTTAATTTAACTTAAAGGGGCCATATGATGCGATTTTAAGTTTTCCTTTCTCTTTGGAGTGTTACAAGCTGTTCGTGAATAGATAAGATCCCTGAAGTTGCAAAGACTAAAGTCTCAAAACCAAAGAGATATACTTTATCAAAGTTAAGACTCTGCCACACCCCCCTAAATCGGCTCGTTCTAACACGCCCCCACATATCTAGGTCACTATGTGGGAATATTTGCATAATGCCGCTCAAAGGCCTGTTTCTAGGCGAAAGCAAAAGCACTTTATTTGGCCTTCCGAAAGCAGATGCATTTAGGAATCTTTAAGATCACAAAAGTTGTACCATATTGCATTTCAAAGAGATCACATTCAGCAGTGTTCCATGAGGTCGCCTTGACAAGATTATTAATTGTCTCAAAATATGGCAAACCTGTGAGACTTGAATAAAACACAGTTGATTTTCAGAACTTCAGTGTATTTGTTTTAGTTGATTTGACATATATAGTATAGTTTACGGTGGCCCAGTAGTGCACAACACAACTAAATCTCCACAACACAACGAAATCGCCACAACACAATGCATAGGACTAATTTTGTTGTGTTGTGCTAATTTCGCTGTGTTGTGCTAATTGTGTTGTGGTGAGGCTTGTTTTCATTGTGTTGCACTAATTTCTTTGTGTTGCGGCTTGTTTCCATTGTGTTGCACTAATTTCATTGTGTTGTGCTAATTTTGTTGTGTTGTGGCTTGTTTCCATTGTGTTGCACTAATTTCTTTGTGTTGCGGCTTGTTTCCATTGTGTTGCACTAATTTCGTTGTGTTGCAGCTTGTTTCCATTGTGTTGCACTAATTTCTTTGTGTTGCGGCTTGTTTCCATTGTGTTGCACTAATTTATTTGTGTTGCAGCTTGTTTCCATTGTGTTGCACTAATTTTGTTGTGTTGTGGCTTGTTTCCATTGTGTTGTGCTAATTTTGTTATGTTCTGCACTACTGGACCACTGTATATAGTTGTTTCACCTAAAAAAAAATTATTTGATCTACAAAATTGATTTTTTTTTCTCGATTAAATGAAAATTATTTTCTTTAAACTTAACAGCACAAATGCTTTGTACACTGGCATGGCTCTTCTCAAATTAAAAATCGTGTAACTTACCCTCATGTCATTCCAAACCTGTAAAAATTTTTTTTTTATTATTTCTTCAAAATAATACATTTTGAAGAATGTTTTAACTCTTTTTGCCCATATGGAGAAAGTAACTGGGTGTCCACAAAATAACACTGGTCCCCATTCAGTTTCATTGTATGCACAAATAAAAAATGTATTTGTGTTCCAGAAGAAATTACATGAAGCTGAGTAAACAATGACAGAATTTTCATTTTTAGGCATCTTGTTTAGAGAAGCAGTGATGCTAATTCATGGATTGCCCTTTGTGCATTCAAATGTGATACCTTTAAATTAACAGTCCAGATATTTATCCACATCACCAGAACAGTCAGAGAAAAGATAATATGTGACCCTGGACCACAAAACCAGTCATAAGGGTCAATTTTTCGTCGGCATAAAAGAAAAATCATTAATTTTGACCCATACAATGTATTTTTGGCTATTGCTACAAATATACCCCAGCGACTTAAGACTGGTTTTGTGGTCCAGGGTCACATATGTGCTTGCTGCTCTGCAGTCTTTTTAGGCCATGTACACATGTAACGGGGCTTTGATGGATACTCTTCATCACCACTGGTCTGGTGGTTTGGGTTTGGAGATCTCTCCTGGGCCTGTGTTTATTCAGCTTTAAACCAAATAAACCCAGAGTAGCAGATCTGTACTGGGACACAGGATGCAGACCTCAGCCCTCTCAACCCATCCTACCCAGCTGGGTCAAAGCCTTCTCTTTTCATCTCAGTGCCTTTTGTCCCTCTATCCAAAACAATCTCCTCATCCATTAGCACTTCAGGCCCTCGCTACGGTTTGCCAAAGTGGGTTTCCAGTTTAGGACATTGAAACGGTAAATGTTAAATGCCTGAAATAAGGTCTTGTGGTTAACACCCCTGTTGAAAAAAAACAACATATGTTGGTTAGGTATGTTTTGAAGCATGACAGCTGGTTTGAGCTGGTCCTTAGTTGGTCATGAGCTGGATTAAGCTGGCCCTTAATTGGTCAAGAGCTGGATTAAGCTGGTCCTGAGCTGGTTATAAACTGACTATGCTGGTCCTGAGCAGGATATAGTTGCTAGGACCAGTTTAGGACCAGCACATGGCCAGCTTAAACCAGCTCATGACCAGCTGCCATGCTTTAAAAGATACCTAACCAGCATATGCTGTTTTTTCAAAAGGGTAGTTTTGTTATTTTATTGAATTTGTCACAAAGCCTTCTGGGATTGGCTTTGTTTTAAAATGATACTTGAGTTAGAGGGTAGCATCACTTACTTTTTGTAACAGCTTGCACCTCAGGAACAAGCCTATGATATCTTAAAATGCTGCCTCCATTGGTAGCTCACTTGTTTTTGGAACATAGAAGAGAAAAATGGGATCGTTGAAAGATCTCTCTGTGAAAATAAGCAATGGCTTCTTAGTGCAAGATCTTTGGTTATGAATTCTGAAAGGAATTCTTAGTCTAAAAACTGACATTTTTTAGAAACTGCATATTTTCAGCTGAGGAGGATATTGTTTTAAATCTAAAGATAATCTCAAGGTTTAGAAAGAAATTTCGTTTAGGCAAAAGAACATTTCTTTGAGAGATGAATGGGTTTTAGCCATGGTAGGATTCTTCCTGTCTTCTGGGTTATTTTTCTCAACTTTATCCATTTGATTGCATTCATTCCTTTCCACTGTTTTCCCATCAGCCCAATCATGCGCCCCCCCCCCTCTCTTTGAGGGCAGTTATTGTGCAGGAGACTCATACTGTAGTTTCACAGCCTCTTTGCTGCGTATTGCAACAAGTGCTGCCATCTGAGCCAATACAACTGGAATACATAATGAATGAAGGCTGAAGATGATGGGAACATATTGTTTTAACTACAGCATTCAATCAGTCTGAGAATGTACTAATACAGTAGACTTGTTTAGATTTGAGAAACGGCCTATTGTTTCTGGAGTGCTGCTTTTTCATCATACTAAATGCAGTGAGTCTGTAGCGAGTGATTGCTGGCAGGAGCATAAGCCCTGTGGCAAACAGGCTTGGTAAGTCTTTTTTTTAAATTATTATTTTAGATGTGAAAAGATGTAGTAAGAAAAGTGAATGAGTAGAATAGTTCATGTGAGCTACAGTGATAAACAGTGATTCTTTTTCAGATTATTTCATACATATTTTTTTTCTCTTGATTTTTTCATAGGAAATCTTCACAATATACTGCTGTGTGTTACTATAGGTATAGTGATTGTAATTCAATTTATAAAAATTAGGGTTGTGAATCCTTTTAAAAAGGTATACTCATTAACTTCACAGTTTTCTGTGATTAATCACATTATTGCAATTGTCACAGTATCAAAGTATAGCTAAAAAAAATTAAGTGAATGCATGAAATATTAAAGAAATATTTAATGCATTAAACGTGTTAAACAGTAATGCAGAATCTTTAAATTAATGTTTTAACAGATCCATTTCATTACGTTTTAATGCATTAAACATTAATCACTAACATTAATCACAGAAAAATATTTTTTTTCCAGTATAATGCAATTAACTTATTTCCTCAAAACAATTTTCTAAATACTACATTTAAAATCAGTTTAAAATAATGTGCACTCAAATGAGTTAAAGACTCATATCGGTGACCAATTAAAAGCTGTATTATTTTAAATGGAGTGGGCAGCCATGTTGAAGTCACACGACTAGACAAAAACTCCTAATTTTATCTAGGAGATCGCTATTGTTTGACACTTTCACTTTTCACAAATTGGTGATATCAGAAAACTGATTTTCACATGCTGCATCCACACCAATAGGTGTCAGTATACAAGTCAAAGATAACCACCATATCAGCTAGTGCATTTACCTTTAATTAGCCAATCGACTTGGTCCTTTAAGATTAAGAGAGGCTGTGTCCGAAATCTCCCCCTATACCCTTAAATAGAGCACTATTTGAGGGAACAGCCATTTTTAGTGGTGTCCGAAACCATAGTGGACGTTCTCGAGTGCACTCATTCAATCCCACAATGCACTGCAAAAACGAGTGTACAACTGGTGCACACTCAACGGCTAGAGAATGCCCATAATGCACCGTGAGAGTCACGCGCCGAATGAATGGGTATAGGGGGCGATTTCGGACACAGCCCATGACTTTACGAACTTGATAAAACTGTTCACACCCAAGATAGGCTTAGTATATTGTTTAAAAAGTGTTTAACCTGGTTAAATAATCAGTATATCTAACAGGAAGAGCTGGTTTATTTCTGTAATGTCTTGTATATCTGATGATTTACAGGGAAAAAAATGACATAATTACTTAACAGTTAAGTGAATAAATATCAAATATAAGGTTATTTAATAAGTATGCAATTGATGCAATGTACCCTCCCATGAGAGTTGTTCTCAGTTGTGTTGATGCGAGAGTGTGAGGCCTTCAGACGCAATACAGACTGGCACACTGGATGTGAATCTGTTCCAAATGGGCAAACTATCTTCAGGAAGACAAAGGCCCATTGAGTGTTGGCCGAGTGTCTTTGCCAAGAGTGGATTATGTCCAATTTAGTGACATCATGAAATAAAGCAGCCTATTCCGCGAGCAAAGCTCCTCTGAATGGCACTGTTATCAGCACCTCAATATGCAGTTTGTCTCAGACCAGGGGTTTGAGGTTCCCTGAGGACTGCTGTAACTAACACCTTCTCCATTACTGTATTTATTTTGTCAAAGAGGAAATTGTTTACTGTTGTTTATAGCAACTTTTTAACTTGTTAAGGCCTTTGGCATTAATAGATGCCAGTTGGCTGTGTGTATCGCTAACAAAATTACCCTATTCTAAAATGGCTCTGAATGGGACTGATAATATTCATTGCTTGAATTCATTGGGAGTTGCTTGTCAAAGCTGTGGGTGGGATGGTGATGGAGTTCATGTCACATGGAGTTTTAGAAGCCAATAGATTATCTCACCTCAGTGACTCCCAAAAGACATGTAGCCTCAGTGGAGGGATTGATGAGGTGTTTTAAGATATTTTTAGTTTTTATTATTTATATATAAATGACAGCTGTGTGCCATGACTTTTTGGAGTACAGTTCTTCAAAAACATCTGTTATGTGTGGAGACAGTGCACAACCCTTAATTATCTCTTTATACTGACTGCATTCTGATTCTTATATTGATATTTTGTTTATATTAATTGGTATTAATTATTTATATATTTGTTTATCAAGTAAGATTATATTAATTTGTTTTAGTACAATAATTAATTTTTTATATTTATTTGTTGTGTATAATTTTATTTATATTTAATTACATTTACACATAACTGTACACAAGTTTGGGGTTGGTAAGATTTTTTAATGTTTTTGAAAGAAGAATTTTACCAAGGCTGCACTTGTTTGAACATAAATACAGTAAAAAAAGTAATATTGTGAAATAGAATATTGTGTTTTTTAAGTCTGAAATAATTCAAGAAACCTTTATCATTATGGTCACAGTTAATAATATGCCCAATATTTTGTGGAAACAGTCATACTTTTGTTATTATATTATATTCTGGTATTATACTTTTGTATTTTACAAACTTTGGTATATTATATTATATTATATTATATTATATTATATTATATTATATTATATTATATTATATTATATTATATTATAGTTTCTTTTGAGTATTTTGAGCTACAGCATATGTTGGATTAAATCAGATTGTTAATGTCATTCATTGAGATGTTGCTTCAGTTGGCTCCCTGTGCTGCTCTTCTAACCCCTAACAGCAGAGCAGTTGTCAACAGTATTCCCTCCATGCAGCACAGGCATTTCACCTCCTCGCTGGCTTACCACATCAACACCCTGAGCTCTAATGTTCACTGATATCACAAAGCAGGTCAAATAGACCAAGCAACCGTACTGAAAACTGTGATTTTTGCTGCCTGCTCAATTTACTTTGAACATTTTATCACAACTTAATTTCATTGGGTGCAATCCATTCAATCTGGTAAAACAGAAGTGTACTTAATCCATTTGCATCGGGACTACGTGAATAATGTCTGTTGGCATTAATGTAGCGTTGCTAAAACCGGGCAGGGGATTTCCAGTTCCCAGCATGCTTTGCATGGGACTGGATGGGGAAAGTAAATGTTGAATTAAGTGTTATTTTGTTATTTTGTGTGTTTTTAGTTTCTGTTATTACTATTGTGGCGAAGAATGGAGCTTGTGCTTGGGTTGATGACAGGCTGAAATGTATTTGAAGATTATGCGTTTTGCTCTACATGCACATCTTGTCAGTAAAAGGTCACTATGTCGATTAGCATTGCATTATAAATATACTTTATTATAATGAAAATTATAATAATAAGAACTCAGATGAACCATACATTGCCGTAGTCATGTGTTTATTAGTCACGTTGAATTGATGAAAGCATTTAAATCTTCTGATTGAAGTTTCCACGTGAGAGCGCCCTCTGGCTTTCGAATGGAGATTTACGACTGATCACAGAACCGTGCTTCACTGAAAGATACGCATGACAACCGCAGCTTCTTTCTAATTGCGATTTCGATTTCATTTCGATTTATCGTGCAGCCCTACTATCATTCATGATATGGTAACAAGTAAGATTTGGCATACAAATCTGCATTGTTTCTAGTTCATATATGCCTGGTTTAGTTCCGTGTGTATATTGTGTTTTTTCACGTAATTCAGCTAGGCTGCTACTTTTTCTGTAACTTTCAACTTTTGGCTTATTCTGGCCAGAAACTGCCCATTTAGACAGAAACAGGTCACATGACTGACATTCAACCATAGTTTGTGTTCAGAAATTTCAAATATTTTATTGACCCCAAATTTTTGAACAGTAGTGTATATTGTAACTCCATAAATTTACAGTATCCCATCTCTCTGATGGATCTGATGCAACAAACCATGCAAGCTTTTGAAAATGAAGCAACTAATTCTTTCCAGGTACCCGTAGTAATTTTAAACTGGTACAATGTTTCCAAGCAGAATGATAAAAACAGTGCATCCATCCAATCATGCCTATTTCTGCCAGATCTTACCATTTTATTTGCAAAATCTGCATGAGATGATTCAAGGACAAGCTGTCTGGGACTGAGACAACATACAAATGTTGAAGTAGACTGTGCAATCTCTTCAAAGAGAGACATTTCCAACTCGAAAGACATTTGCATTTGGACATACTTTTGGAATGCAACTAATATACGGTTATTACCGTCTTGTCCCTCTGCAATCTGTATGATCCTTCGTTTCCTCATTTGTGACAGATTTATTTTGAATCTTGCTTGATTTGCTGCATGGTTGTAAATCCAGCCTGGGAACTGGAAAGGCAGTTAGTCATGCGTGCCCCTGTGTCCTCACAGGCCTTTCAGCAGAGCTGGCTGAAGAACTCTGTAGTATTGATGGTCCCCTTGCTGTGTGTCAGTACGGGCTCACGGCCAATCCCAGAGCTTTGTCTCACGACAGATGCTTCTTAAGTTGACGAGCAGCACAGTTCATGCTTATTTATTAACAATTAGATGCTCCGAAATAAGTTCTCTTCTGTGGGCCTTATGTTTGGCCGACCAGGCGTCGAACTTCGCCAAGAGTTGCAAGGATGTGGAAAAAGAGTGTTTTAATTAGTCTGGGAAAAAAAGTTCTGAATTATTTTGCAGAATTTACCTCCATTCAATTTCTGTTTTTTAGTTGCATTTAATATATTTAGAAACAATGTTTAATCTTGTTGAGTTGGCTGTTTCAATTCCTGGTTCTGGAATCAACTGGAATTGATTGAGGAATTGATTCCTCACTGTTGTTTTCGATTGTTTTTGATTATTTTTTGTTGTTGTTTAAAAACTAGAGTAAGGGTGCCTTCACACCTGTAGATCGATTGCTTTGTTCCGAAACAGGGATTAAAATTATTACAATGTTGCTTTTTATTCTTGGTACGGTTCGCTTTCACACAACAATGTTTCTAAACGGACCAAATTTGTTAATACAAGTCACACGCGAGTAAACTGTTCTCTCATTGGTCAAAGTTTCACGGTTTATTTTCCGGCATTCCACTTCCGGGGGTCACAGGTCACAGCTGTCATCTGTCAGGATGGAACGACAACAGCTTCGCGGGCTTATTGTTGTTGTTTTTTGTAGATGTCGTTATATTAATTTATCACTTTGAGCAGGAGTCCAGGATTCATCGGGAAAACATTTTTAAAATGCACATACTAGGAAGAGGAGCAATAAGACGGCATTATAAAATGAAAAAGTGCGCTTTGATTTTGAATGGCGAAGACGTGCTCACCCACAGACATTCACAGGTTCATTTTGATGGTTCGTTGGTCCGTTAGATCAGATTGCTTTCTCACTACAACCGAACCGCTCCAGAGTTCGTTTACAATCGAGCCGAGACCACCTCGTTCAGGCGATCTCGGACCGATTGTTTTGGCGCGGATCCGAGCGCGTGTTCACATATGCCTAAACGAACCGAGCTAAGGGGGGAAACACACCAGGACAAGCAGGAGCACATAATTAAATAGTGAAAGCAAACCTCATTAACTTAAGTAAATTAAAGGTAATAATAAGCAATATGCGTTCACACATATGGCTTTATGTAAATGTTTCTGTGTGACATAATATGACACAAAGTTCACAATACATACACAACGGATAAAAGAACGGCTGTGATTGTTTTATTTTTAACCAATTCATTGAAATGAACCTTTCAAAAGAACCAATTTGGGAAATGAATTGGACTTCCCATCACTATAAGCAAGCAACCAAGCTATCTACTACAGTGAAAAACTCTATTAAAGAGAAGTCGATTCCCTTTGATTGAATCGAGTCCAACCTTTGGTATCGATTCTCGAGTGGGAGAATTAATTCTTTTTTGAAACAATTCCCAGTCCTACCATTGAATGTTTGTTTTGAAGAACGACACAGGAGCTTTTTCTTTCTTGGAACGTCGTCAATCCGACAAGTTCTTTTGTCCACAGATCTTATCTCCTTCACATTATTCCATTTCTGGAAAGTTGGAGACCTGTTTACTTTCTGACCGGTGAAAGTTCTCTCGCCGACTGAACAAGAGCAGGGAAGTCTGGGAGTTTTTGTGTCTACTGCTCGTGCTCAGCTGCGTATGTCCATTCGCAAGAAGCCACGGTCGACAAACATGTGTCTTTGTTTATTCCTCTGTGGATTCCCAATGGAAACAGGGACCCTCCCATGGCTTGAGCTGCAGATGTACCCCATTTATGACTTTGTTTGATCCCAGAGTCCCATCTTAAAGGATCTGCATTCTTGCTCAAAACCCCTGCCCAGATTACAGAGTTACTGTCCTGTATTGTTTTGTGTAAAACAGAGACTGCTCATGTGATTTATGGTAGGACTGCTTTTGATGAGGGGGTGGGTTGAGTCTTGTTACTTTGCAGATACTGTAGACAGTGCAAAAGATGTTTTTGATCAGCGGTTGACTTGTGAAACCCTTCAGAAGAATGAATGGATGCTCCAAATTGGACTTTTCCTGTCTTCCATAGTGCAGATCTGTATCAGTGAACAGGAGATGCTGGATGTATCAGTGAATCCTGCAGGTGGAATGCATTATCTTGGGTCTCTATGAGAGGGGAGATGTGTATGCTGACACAATGTGGGTCTCTTATAGGAGGATGTCAGGTTGGATAGACTGTATTTTTCTCAAATAGCTTGATCTATTGAAAGAGTATTGTATGGTTAGCTTGTCAATATAATGCATTATCAGGACTCAGATACACGCTGGAGGGGTTTATTTTGCAAACCGTACATTATTCTGCTTATTACATGACAACATATTGAGTAAAAAAAATTGGGGTCGGTAAGACTTTTGTTGTTGTCAGAAATCACTACTATATTTTTGATCAAACAAATGCATCGTTGGTGTGTGGAAGCCCGTTTTTGCCACTGAATAAAAAAAAAAAAAAGGTAATTGTAACACAATTCTGACTTTTTTCTTGCAATTGCGAGTTTACATCTTGCAATTCTGGCATTATTTCTTGCATTTGTGAGTTTTTATCCTGCTATTCTGACTTTATAACTCACAAGTGCGAGTTTATAACTCGCAATTCTGACTTTATAACTCGCAATTGTAAGTTTATATCTCACAATTCTGAGAAAAAAAATCTGAATTGCGAGATAAAAACTCGCAATTAATTGTTTTTTTTGTTGTTGTTTTTTTTGCGGAAACGGGCTTCCATATTGCTGAGCATAAGAGATGAAAACGTTTAAAAACGACCACAGACATCTAAACGGTTGTGGACATGATAGATTCGAATTGAAATATTTTATTTTATGAGGAGAAAGAGAGCTTAGAGAGGTACAAAACTAGCACATCTATTTTTCAAGAGATTGGTCATTTATACAGTTACAAAAATATCTGAACAAAGATTCTTATCTAACTGCAGTGTTTCATTTATGGCCTAAACGTGTATTTTCATACTTTTTCGGCTTAGAATTATACTTAGAACAACAAGATGAGTTGGCATGTGACCCGGCACTTTTTCAGTAGAGTTGTAGATATATTTGTAAAGAAAAATGAATGATTAGTAAATGATGTGCATTCGTATAAGAACCAATACATGCATTTTGTTTTTTTAGTACTAGCATGGGGTTTATTGCACAGTTATTATGGCAAATTAATGTTTGTTTTTGCAATATTAATTTTTAATTGCAAATGTGAGCAAAACTGTCACATTGCACAGCCATGTATGCAAACAGATGTGTAACAACCAATATAATAATGTTCAGAGCAACACTGGTTTCATGGCACTGTGTCAGTGGATCTGTGTGTACAAAGGATCTTTGAAGCTTATCAGAACTATTTTCCTCTTGGATGAGCTTATGTTCCATTATGACATCTAGGAAAAGAGGGAATCGGTGCCTTGAGTGAAAGTTCCAGATACGTCACCCAGAAATTGTAGACCCGTATTTTGGTTCAGATCTGCAACGTTTTGACAGTTACGTACTGGAAAACTGGAGCAAACTTTTGGATGATTCTCCAGTATCACCAGGTGTCTTAAATACACTACTCTCTGGGCTTGTGTGTATACTTATGTGCTCAAGTGTGTGTGTGTGTGTGTGTGTGTGTGTGTGTAAAATCCCCATCTGTTTTCCGATACAAATCGTGGCATGTGTGTATCTCCATTTTGGCCAATTTCCTGATGTTGTGCTGACTTAAACCTCATTCCTTTAAACTCTAAGACACCACCACACTGCAATTCACATTCAGTGACAGAAATCTGTCCATCAAATGTGCTTTTTTAAACACGGCTGATCAAATAACAGAGAGCGAAAAACAGGTTGATGTTACTCTAACAGCTCGACGACCCAAACTCAGGGCCTCTCTATGGTTAATCTGCATTTTGTGGCTGCGAGCACCTGCTTTTTTTGGGGACAGCGGCACTTTATGAGGCTCCAGCTATGAAAATAAGTGCATGTAGGAGTGGGCCATGCACCA
>NW_015539887.1:1758576-1776530 GCF_001515605.1 Sinocyclocheilus anshuiensis
GTGTGTGTGTGTGTGTGTGAGTGAGTGAGTGAGTGTGTGTGTGTGTGTGTGTGTGTGTGTGTGTGTGTGTGTAAAATCCCCATCTGTTTTCCGATATAAATCGTAGCATGTGTGTATCTCCATTTTAGCCAATTTCCTGATGTTGTGCTGGCTTATAACTCATTCCTTTAAAATCTAAGAAACCACCACACTGCAGTTCACATTCAGTGACAGAAATCTGTCCATCAAATGTGCTTTTTTAAACACGCCTGATCAAACGACAGAGAGCGAAAACAGGTTGATGTTACTCTAACAGCTCGTCGACCCAAACTCAGGGCCTCTCTATGATTAATCTTCAATTTGCGGCTGCGAGCACCTGCTTTTTTTGGGGACAGCGGCACTTTACGAGGCTCCAGCTATGAAAATAAGTGCATGCAGGAGTGGGCCATGCACCACAGGGCTTTGAAATGCAATTAAGTACTTTCAGCATCTGTTACTGCAACAAGAGCGCTACAGAGCTTTTGAGGATGACTGAGGAGCTGCCAAATGTTCTTACTGACTGGCCGCGCTCCAGACGTTTGATGCAGCACCCTGTGGATCTGTTGTTCTTGAATGACACTCTTAAACATACACTCGAACTAAAGTCTATACCCTGCGCATGTGCTTCCATATCCTGGTACATGTTTACGGGGAAATCTAATGTGGTTATGTGTGTGTATGTACTTGCTTTGCCTGTCGTTGCTTCTGTGGGTTAGTGCGTTACACTATTGGTTACAAATTTTTGAGGGCCCAGAGATCAGAGGGCCCAGTTTTTTGGTGAAATTTGTGTGGTCATATACACAAGCGAAATGTTGTGATCAATAAGCTATTTTTTTTTTTTAAATAACTGCCTTATGCTCACCAAGGCTGCATTTATTTGATAAAAAAAAATGCAATATTGCAAGTAATATTGTGAATTATTATTACAATTTAAAATAACAGTGTTCTATTTTAATATACTTTAAGGTGTAATTTATTTCTCTGATGGCAAAGCTGAATTTTCAGCAGCCATTATTCCAGTCTTTAGTGTCATGTGATCTTTCAGAAATGGTTAATTTCAATGGTTCAATGGTTCAGATCTTTCAGAAAGTTGATTTATTGGTCAGACACATTTATTTATTTATTTATTTATCAATGTTGAAAACTGTTGTGCTGCTTAATATATTTGTGGAAACCATGATACATGTTTATATCAGAATTATTTGATGAATAGAATCTTCAAATGTATAGCATTTTCTTTTTATTATAAATGTCTTCACTGTCACTTTTGATCAATTTTATGAATCCTTACTTAATAAATGTGTTCATTTCATTTTAATTAAATTAAAGACAGTTCATAACGCATTTACAACATTGCAGCAATTAAATTGATATTTAATTGTCATAATATTTACTGCATTCAAAAATTAACCTTTTTAAAAAAGCAAAAAAAAAAACATTATTTTAAAATTTTTTAATTTGTAACAAAACCTGTTGTGAAATTGATTTTGTTCTGTAATCTAATTATTGTGTTTTCCCCCAACTTTTCATAAATTATGACCAAATTTCAGTCTGTTTCTCACACAAAGCTATGGATTGACTTCAGAAGACTCTTAATATAGTGCGTTACTACATTTATTATACATTTATACATTTTTTGTGTCCTTTTTGAAGATCCAAAGCTTTACAAATTTTTGAAGATCCAAACTCAAATTTTTGTGTCCTTTTTGAAGCCCCAAAGCTCCAGTCTCCAGGATGTCAGACTGTACCTTCTGTGGATCCTGTGGATGGTTTTATCACAAGCAGCTCCATCTTTGACCTAGTAACAATTAAGATTACTGCACTCTCCCCTGCCCTTTTTAAGTCACTTGGGTAGAACTTTTACAATATAAGCGATCTATTAACACACAAATAATGGGTGTCTCAGGTTTCCTGCACAGACAATGGTAGCTTGTAGTAGAGGGATTTTCACAGTCTGGTGGGAACCTCGCAAAGAAATGCCGAACGAGCACAATCCCAGGGTTAGATATCAGAATAGGGAAAGGTGATCAGCACTGGCTTATTCAGCAGGGGTTTCATATTCCACAGTCCTCGCTGGCATTCAGAGGAGTGGAAGAGAAAGCTTTTGTACACGAGTGCAGTTGAGTCAGCATGTATCAGCATGGTGCATTTGTGTTGTAACTGCATCCTACAGCTGAGTCTGGTGGATTCGGCACCAAATTCACAAGTGATCTTTGTTCATTGGAATGAGTCATGTTGGAGGTTGTGTTTAAAATATTGGGGTGGATGACATTTTTGAGTATCTTTTTTTTATCTTAACAAGCTTTGAATTGATTGATCTGAATTTGAATTGATTAAAACAAAACTTTCACAAGTAGATGACTCTGTAACCTGGTTCTTTTTAATGAATCACTCAAAAAGACTCACAAAGTTTAACAAATACTTCACTAAACAAACTCACAAATCCACTTAATTATTACAGCATTGGTAATTATTACACTATGTAATTATATATAATTACATAAATTAGTGAATCAGCACCTTGCTCACTGATATCCATCTCAGACATTTTCTGACCTTGAAGATTCTTAAAACTTAAATTGTTATCATGGGTGTGCGGAAATGATCACATTGACTGGATTACCTCTGGAATTATTCATATCTGTTATCATATAGTAGAGGTTTAAATATTATACGTAAACAAGTTTGGTATCACTTTAGTATAGAGACCAATTCTCACTATTAACAAGTTGCTTATTAACATGCCTATTATTAACATATTGGCTGTTTATTAGTACTTATAAAGCACATCCTAACCCTAATACATAAACTTAACAACTACCTTACTAACTATTAATAAGCAGCAAATTAGGAGTTTACTGAGGCAATAGTCATAGTTAATGGTTTGTTAATAGCAAGAGTTGGACCTTAAAGTGTGACCACAAGTTTTAATGCTTCAGAACTGAAGAAATAAAAATGAATGGTGTGTGTGTGTGTGTGTGTGTGTGTGTGTGTGTGTGTGTGTGCGTATTGGCAATGTTCATGACTGTGACTTAAATGACTTAAATAAAATGTTATTTTTTTGGTTTGACATTTGTGATAGATCCAGAATTTTTGCTGATCAGCCACCCCTACCATATACCATACATCAAAGATCCTTAAAATTAGCCAGTTGTTTTATGAATCACTGCACACTGTGAATATTTTTTACAAATCCTCAGATTCCACGTAGTATGCCAACACATGACTCCTAATTGTTTGCATTTTTCTTAATGTGGTTTCAAGTCTTTTTATCCACCCCCTTTTAAATGTTTTATGAGTTTTATTCAAATTCATGCTTTATTTAAATTCAGGCGTGGTGGCGTTTTGATCATGAATCCTTCACAAAGCCTTCTGTTCCCAGTCAAAATTTTTCCCATAAAAAGAGAGAGCCTTTCTTGTCAGCCTCTGTTGCTGATGAATAACGGACTGAAGGATGGTTGTCTCCTTTGTTACCTATTTTCTCTTTGTTACCTATCTTTACTAGGGGTAGGAGAAAAAATCGATCCATCGATGCATCGCGATTCTCTCTCCAACGATTCTGGATCGATTCTGAGAATTTCCGAATCGATTCTGAGCTTAGTTTTTAACCAGATGCGCGATGACGCTGAGTTTGCTTTAGAAGCACCCGTATTCTGCTTGCTTCCAATTCCTCACACACATACACCACTCGAACCTTCCGTAAAATAATCTTTCATAAAGTTCGGAAAGGTTGAAGCGAATTACAAGGACATTCGCGGGCTTCATTGCACAGGATGCGCTTTGTTTGATGTTACACTCAGGGGCGTAAATTTCATCTAACAGTAGGGGGGACAATAAACATAAAATTTCTCAAGAGCAATTTTTGAAGGGGACACAAATAATACAGCTAAAATTGTACTTGTAAGGATAAGTATACACAGAAGAAAGCCTTACTACTATTAGTGTAACAGGGAGACCATGCCAAATTAGAAAACTTCATGCTGTTGTAGTCGCACTGCGATAGCGGTCGTGTCCATTGTAGACATTACTATCCGTCAAGCAGGTAATGTTATTATTGCTAAAATAGCGGACTCATCGAAAAATACATTGGCGTTATCTGTATTAAAGATAAAATAATCACTTCATTAGATGTTTAAGTGAATAAAATAGCCTTGACAGCCTTACTTACTGTAGTTCCACAACTATTGACTTTTTCACACTCAACGGACTTGTGTGTGTAGGTGATGAAGGGTTGCCAGGTTTTCGCAAAAAAAAAAAACCTTGCCCAATTGCTACTCAAAACTAGCCCAAAACTAGCCCAATCACGTTTCGAGGAGATAAAAATCGCATTCCTGGAGCTAAATATCACGTTAGGAGCGCTTCAACCCGCGGAAATGAAAAACAACCCGCGGCAACAGTGTTAAAGTAGCCCAATTCCGCGGGGAAACCACGCACATGGCAACACTGATTGATGTAAAAGAGGAAAGCAGGCATTTGGACCAAAGCACTGTGAGGCAAGGAAAGGGGAGACTCAAAATGTTTCTAAACTTAAAACGCATTTTTGCCCCGTTTGCGTTTGTGTTGTTTTACTACTTACAAAGTTATTTAAAGTATAAAACATTGTTATTTACAATACACAGTGTGATTTTTAATCATATTTTTTAGGGAGGACAACCCTCAGATGGGGGGTCCTGTCCCCCCCCGCCCCCCGACGCCCCCGGGATTTCCGCTTATGGTTACACTTGAAGTGTGCGGTCTCGCCGTCGGTATTTTCTTTACAAATGCTCTACAAAGTAATCATTTATGTTGTTTGGAATGCAGTGGACTTATATATTTAAAATATGAACCTCACTAACAGAAGGCTGCTTTCAATTTCAAATGCTGACGTGTTGCGTCAGCATTTGACGCAACACGTCAAACAAATGCTTTGTTTGTAAAGACTTCTCGCACATGCGGCTGTGCGCGTGTAAGTGGTTTAATGCACTTGCGTCTCAAAATGGTTTTATGATGCAAAATTAATGTAAACACAGCCAGTTATGTCTTAAGGGATTAAACGGACAGGACAAACCACATTACTTCTTATATTTCAAAAGAGATCCGTGCGTGAATGCAGCTTAATAGATCTCCCGGTGTCTATGATGTCATAGTAAAAAACAACAGTAAAGATGAAGAAAAATCACTCATAGTTCTTGAATGGAAAACATTTAGATAATCTTAAATACTTTTATATATTTTTATATATTTTTGTTAGTTTTGACTGCTTCTATTGTCCTCATTTGTAAGTCGCTTTGGATAAAAGCGTCTGCTAAATGACTAAATGTAAATACTGAAAGCACTCTTTGTTTGTTGTTTGCAATATGTTTCTATGCTCCTCTTTATTATTTGCTTCTTGCTTGTATGTTTTGAAGTTATATTAGTTTAAAATTCTTAACATACAACTGTTTTAATTATTTTTTTTTTTCAATTTGTAATTATTTTAAAAAGTACTTAATTACTTATGTAAGGATATGTAAATGTAAGGATATTAAGATTCTCAAGTCGGTAAACTAATTAATTAATAAGGGGGGGGGACAAGTAGATCAAGAATCGTTCTGGAATCGGATCGTGACTCCCAGAATCGGAATCGGAATCGGATCGGATCGTGAGGTGACTAAAGATTCCCACCCCTAATCTTTACACAGTTCGTGGAAGCCATTGCCAGTTGGGCTGTTTTCTGCCTGTGTGGCCCATGCTAGGCTAAAACTTATCAAACGCCAAGTACCAGACTTCCATCTGGCTCTCATCAAAGCACAGCATTCATCTGAACAAACTTCAAGTGGCAGGAACAAATTAATTAAAAAGTTGCCATGCTTCCATACACAATATGTTGAAGAGCTGGCTAGTTAACATCGGATGCACATCCACACACAAACGCACGTTGAACATCCTCTTTAAAATCTTAATTCACACGCACAGCCGTTTAATTCCCTCGCTGCCCCACCCAGTAAGTCCTTTTCAGTTTTGGTTTCCACCGCTTTTGAGTGATCTCATCATTACCTGCATTTTTGCCTAATGTTTCCCACCTGCCTGTGTTTATCTGCATTTTCTGACCTATCACCCACTCCATGTTTGGACTGACTGAGAGGATGAAAGCAGAGAAGCCTGTCAGGCCATAAAGCAGCATGTTACGAGCCCACACTCATGTTGGGGAGGTTTTCACTGTAATTACTCCAGTTTTCTCTCCATAAATGAAGAACAGAGCAAAAGAGGTGGATGGAGAGAAAATAATGCAGGTGGTCTGAAGAGACTTGTTCGTTTTGTCTTACTTAAAGTTGCGATGCAACGGAAGTAGCGTCAGATCTTTTCCTCCATGTTTTTAAGGAAATCCAAATGGAATGGATTATGGAAAAACAACAAAAACATGTGGGGTGGGGACTTGGTTCTATGCATCGTTCTATGCATTTCTAATTGGAGAAGTCTGACATCTGTCACCAGAAAGTTTTTTGTTTCATCAGAAGATCAAGTTATGTCATTTTAATTAAATATTACAAGAAAAACATAATGAAACATATGCATGGATGAATTGTTAAGAGTAAGAGCAATAAGTTTAGAATTTCTATTTCATGTTGACTTTAAAGGAATTATTCACCCAAATATCTAATTCTGTCATCATTTAATAACCCTTATGTCATTTCAACCCCATATGACTTACTTGCATCTGCTCTTTTCCATCTGAATGCAATGAATGGAGACTGGCACTGTCAAGCTTCAAAATAAATGCAAAAGCACTATTAAAATATTATAAAAGTGATCCACACAACTCAAACGCTGTATTTAAAGTCTTCTGAAATCATACAGTAACTTGACATGAGAAATAAACAAAAAAATGAAGAAATTATTCACTGATAATCTTCCATTTCATTGAGCTGTTAACAGCTGTGAGTCCATAAGAACTAAATCAGTCATTAATTGAATCATGTGAATCATTTGTGAATGACTCAAAGAATGATTCTTTTACAACCTGTCACTAAGCTTGAACAAGTTCTGACAATGAAAGTGAAAATTTTCATCAATTTATGAAGACTTTACTCAAGAGTATGTGTGTGTTTTCTCATTTTCCCATTCAGATCCCACTGTATCGCTTCCCCACAGCCCCTACGGCAACTGAGAGGCAGCAAACTTACTGCTCCTACTTTTATTACTGGATAATTATTATTATTATTATTATTATTATCATCAGACGGAGGCGTTCACACACCGGTTTCAGAGGAGACATGACCTTGTACCTCAGAAAGCGCTGAAAAGTGTGTAAAGTTGTAAACGCTGATTCATGTTTTCATCCTTGTATTCCCTCATTTTAGCTTTTATAAGGGCCGCTGAGGGGCAGCAGGTGCCATTTGTATGATAATATTTGAACTGCAATGCCTCAGGTCACATGTAACCCTCACACACTTTCGCTCTTAAAGGGTTAATTCACTCCAAAATGGGGGTGAAACCTACAGGTTTTCCAAACCTGTATGACTTCTATATAACACAAAAAAATCATTTGATATAACGGTTTTTTTGGCATACATTGAGAGTAAAAGGTGTCTAATAAACAACATTGGCCCCCATTTTCATTGAATGAACAAAATATCAAATATTAATTTATCTTCTTTATGTTCCACAATTATAATTCTTTTTTTAGTGTTTAATGTGAGTTGGCAAATTAGTCTATTAGTTCCACCAATAGATTATAGTTAGTGGCGTATTTAAAGGGGTGGTTCATTGCGATTTCACTTTTTTAACACTAGTTAGTGTGTGATGTTGCTGTTTGAGCATAAACAATATCTGCAAAGTTACGAAGCTGAAAGTTCAGTGCAAGGGACTGGTAGGGACTACAACGAGTTACTTCCCGGGTTCATGACATCACAAACCCAGATAAAGCCCGCACTCGGGAAAAGGCAGCAAAGGGGGCGAGGCCATACTGCGCTGCTTTAGAGAAGAGGAAGAGAAAACTAGAGGTGCACGTAAAAATCTGTTCATATATGAATCGCAATTCTGTCTTCTAACGATTCAAATGGATTCACAAGTTTCAAAATCAATGTTCTAAAGCAGCAGTTCTTAATACTGTTCCTCGCGTTCCCTGCTCTGCATCTCTCTTTCTCTCTCTCTCTCTCTCTCTCTCTCTCTCTCTCATTCAGCTCAGCTCCAACAATGAACTGTTACAATTATACACTTATTTTCACATAGCTATGAAAAGCGTTAAACATGGACACGTGTGCAGTTGCCGTACTGTATTAAAGCTTTAATCAGGATAAAACAACAACATGAGGATATGCAACCCCAGCTGTGGATATGAGACAACAACAAACAAAAAACATAGGCCTACCATTAAAAGCCGTGCTTGCACAGATTCTGCATGATCCTATTTCTGAGGGAGGGGCTTCATAAAAGCAGGAAACTGATCAGCGCGTTTCTCAGAGAAACGAAGCAGTAACACATGTTAGACTGCACCCCATAAACACAATCAAGCCTAGAAAAAAAACAGTGAACCACCCCTTTAATTTTTGACTGAAGTGAAAACCAGGCTGTGAGGGATAGAAGTACAGTGTGTTCCTGGTTTGTACTGTTGAAAACAAAAGCAAAACAAAAAAACATGCCAGTTGTTCTAATGAAACATCTTTCCAAAACTCTTACAGTTTTGAAAATTGTGAGTTTTGCAAATTACGTTAGCATGCACTCTATGCCTTTACACAACATTGACTTCTGTTGCATAATTGTCACAGGTAATAATTTAAAATTGCCTAGAGCAGACAAGTGGACAGTGCTGTGAATATTTTTTATTTTATTTTGTTTTATTTTATTTTTATTTTATTTTATTTTGCTTGTTTCTGCATCTATACCACAAAAATCTGCAGCTATACCACAATAAATATAGCCTGATATTTTAAAAAATATTTTATTATTTTTTATTTTATTATAAATATTTTATTTTATTTTATTTGGCATGTTTCTGCATCTATACCACAAAATGTACAAAATAAATCTGTTTACAAGATAATAATTGCAAGAGTAATATTTATAAATGAGTTTAAAATGAATTTGAATGAATGATATTGGTTACTTTCAGCAAAGTTTATCAGTTGATATACACTGTTAAAAGTACTGTTATTTTATTTTATTTTATTCATTTAGTGTTCAGATACTTTTTAGGACCACTTTATATACACTATAAATATGTACATCTCTTTCCTCGCTTTATCTGTCTCACACTCTCTGACTGGCTCCTTTGTCTGTCTTTCTCTCTGTCCATTATTATTATTTTTCGTCCTGAACGTGATGAGACGTGATGAGACAGTAGGCACTTATCCCTGCCAGCTGGTATGGAACTAATCAGAGCTGAAATATTTCTCATTAAAGGAGGGCCTCACTCTCCCTGTGCTGTATGTGTGTCTGTATATGTAAGTGTGTGTGTGTATCGGTCTGCAGATATTTGTATGACAGGCGGGAATAACTCTGTGACAGGTTTATTGGAGAAAGCCTGTGTAGGGCTGAGTTACAGTAGACTGTCTGAGCTGACATATAGAGAGATCACACAAACACAGTAGCAAAATTACTGAGCCGGTCTCACACACACATTCCAAGAGAAGGAGTCATTGCATGATACAACAAGATCCGTGTCGTGATTGTGGTTTTATGACTGTGGAGAGATCGAATGTGTTTGTCACTGTGTGATTTTTGTGATCATCACATTCACGAGACTCATCCAGAAACCGCAGAGAGGAACTGGAGATTAGCTGAATCAGCGCGTGTCTGATTGCGGATCGCTGAAGCTCTCTGTCTCCAGTGAGCCATGTGGCAGTATAAGAGGGTCCATGAGAAATGATCCCACGCTCACCCTCCTCTTCATTACCCTTCATCCTCCAGTGATCACAGAGCTCTGCTGCCAGCCTGCCAGTTTACTGGCTTAAAGCAGGAGGATGGAGGTCTGGGCTGAGTGTGGAGTCGTTTAGGGGAGGAATTCTGGGTAACGTGAGAGACAGTGATTACGTCGGTGGTAGAATGGTAAGATAATAGAACAAGAGCAGGAATGTACAAACAGTTTGATTCTCAAATGAATGAGTTTGATGACTCTAATGAATTTATTCTTTTTATCGAATTAAAAACATTAAGCTTGACCAATCCAGGTGATTCCTAAATGAAAGACTCTTATGAGTCAGTTCTTTATAGTGAATCAGAAACATACAGCATGACCAATGTAGAGTGATTCCTAAACGAAAGATTCTTATGAGCCAGTTCTTTTTTTTAACGAATCAAAAACATGCGACATAATAACTATAGCCTGATTCCTGAAGGAATGACTCTTATGAGCCAGTTCTTTTTAGTGAATTAGAAAACACTGAATCAGAATCATGAACAAACGACTTTTATGAACCAGTTCTTTTCAATGTTTGTTTATTTTAATGTTCTCACTCTGTAGGAAACATTGGGTTGTGGCATCCACCAGCAGGGTAAAGCCGGGTCATGCTAATCAACCAAACCTCGACTCATTTTGCAAATCATTTAGAAATCATTGTTTTGGGACAATTCTTTTAATGAATCGTTCAAAAGACTGACTCGTGTGTTATAGATGAATCAGTCTTAACAAATTATTCCATCAGAGTGGGCGTAGGTTTTTCCTCCTGCTAAATAAATAAATAAATTATGTAGAAAATATTGATGGGTAGCAGATTTTAGAACCACGTTTAAAATATATGTCCAATGATGTAGCAAAAACGAGCAAGCTCTTGTCAGTAGTCTTGAAAATGCTAGTTTTGTTGAAATCCAATTTGGTGAATCAGAGGTAGAGTTAGAGAGAGAAAATGCTGACTCTTGAGAACACTGAGTTCTGAATGAGAAAATGATTCGTGGGAAAAAAAGAGAGAAAGTGAGGGCCAAATATGGAAGTCCCAGAGTAAAGGTTGCAGTCCTTTTTGTCTGGTCTCCTCGGTTCCAGCAGGATCAGAGAAATACGGGGAAAGGATGGATGGAAGCTTTAGCAGAGGTGGTTTTAAGGTTCTTGATAGCAGGAGATGGAGGAGGTTTGGAGGCCAAGGTTGCTTGAACAGAATGTGCTTTTATTGTTGTTTGTGTTGATTCTAAGAGTAATTTTACAAGACATGGTATTAAATGTGAGGAAGAGAACAAATTATCACCAGATGCTGCTGAGGTCTACAGATCATTCCTCAAGTCTTTCAGCCTGTATGTCCACTCTTCAAGAGGTGTTGTGTTATGAAGAGTTAAAAGTGTAAAACATATTTTTTTAATAATTTCTCCTGTGCATCCTAATGTTGCAAGTACACCATTTTTGATTCCCTGAAAAGTGTGACATCTATGACTCTTGTGCTATAATTGCTCTATTTGAGCAGCGTGAATAGTCCGGACATGGCAACTTTGGCTCAACCGTTAACACTTTAGTATAGAGACCAATTCTCACTATTAAATAGTTGCTTATTAGCATGCCTATTATTAACATATTGGCTGTTTATTAAGTCAAGTCAAGTCAAGTTTATTTGTACAGCGCTTTTCACGATACAAATCATTGCAAAGCAACTTTACAGCAAATTAAGTTTCTACAATATTAATATTTTGTAACTGATACGGAACTTAATTATTAGTGCTTATAAAGCACATATGTGACCCTGGACCATAAAACCAGTCTTAAGTCGCTTGGGTATATTTGTAGCAATAGCCAAAAAAACAATGTATGGGTCAAAATGATCAATGTTTCTTTTATGCCAAAAATCATTAGGATATTAAGTAAAGATCATGTTCCATGAAGATATTTTGTAAATTTCCTACCGTAAATATATGAAAACTTCATTTTTGATTAGTAATATGCATTGCTAAGAACTTCATTTGGACAACTTTAAAGGCGATTTTCTCAATATTTAGATTTTTTTGCACCCTCAGATTCCAGATGTTCAAATAGTTGTATCTCGGCCAGATATTGTCCTATCCTAACAAACAATACACAAATGGAGAGCTTGTTTATTCAGCTTTAAGATGATGTATAAATCTCAATTTCAAAAAATTGACCCTTATGACTGGTTTCTGCATGACCATATTTTACATCCCTAATCCTACCCAATACCTAAATTTAGCAACTACCTTATTAAATATTAATAAGCAGCAAATTAGGAGTTTATTGAGGCAAAAGTTGAAGTTAATGGTTTGTTAATGGTGAGAATTGGACCTTAAAATAAAGTGTGACTTCTCAGCCAATAGTGCGAGTTTGAGGACGGAACTATCGTTTTTTTTGACCAATGGCAGACAGGAGGAGTGTACAGGAAGCCTGTTTGATACCAGTTAAACCTGCAAAAAATTTGCTGAAAATGTATGTACTGTCAGGCCATCCAAGACGTAGATGAGTTTGTTTCTTCATCTGAAAAGATTAGGAGAAATTTAGCATTTTTGCTCATCAGTGAATCCTCTGCAGCAAATGGGTGCCATCAAAATGTGAGTCGAAACAGCAGATAAAAACATCACAATAATCTTATTCCTCCTTTAATATTTTTGTACATTATATTATGACATTAGTGGTGACACTAAGTTTAATGCTCTATCACTCTATCACCATTAATGCCATTAGTGGCGCACTTCATCTTTAATATCTGTTTGATGAGCCCTGCATTCTACATACTGGTATTGGACGGAAATATCATGGGAAACTGTTTTTTGCAAATCATATCTGTTGGGACTTTTACTGTGCAGTCGTTGCAATATTTACAAATATTTAGATGCAAGTTGGAATGAACAATTCTGAATCTGAACAGGATCAGAACTTTGTACAGCCCCCATGTGACTTTCTGTTCAAAATGAATGATGGTTTGTCATCTGTTGTTTGTTTTAAACCATACAATTCTGGCTTATATGTTAGAGAAAGGTAAAAATGCTGACTGTTTTGTTGCAGGAATTGTTGATTATAAGTGTATTTCACTGAAAAAAGAACATGGTCCCTTTAAAAGAATGTTTACATTACTAAAATGATTGGGTAATCTTTTAAAGTTCAGTTTGACTTTTTTTCTGGGATATTTTTGACAAGTTGTTTCAAAGAGACTTGTTTAACTTAATTGTTTTGTTCTTTATAATCTGGATCTTGAGGTGTACAGGTGTGCCAGAGGTCTTTTCTCCCTAGAGGTGGCTTTGATTTACATCTGAGTAAAACCAGATTAAAGTTCTGACACATTGGTTGAAAAAGATGGCTGGCTTTGGTTCATGCGGTTCTTGTCTTTGCTCCACATGATTTGTTGAGGCCCACAACAGAAACATATGCCGGAGGTAAATCACAGTGGTGTGGTCCTGTCAAACCCAACACAAAACCCTGTCGTTACTGTATATGAAAACAAGTTCTGGAAATGTGCCGGCCAATTATAAAGACAAACCGGAAAAAAAAATCCTCTCTGGCACTCTGAAATACTTGAGAATATTTATAAAAAGGGTGGATATGGTGCTCCTGTATGTAGTATTGTATTTCTGTAATTATTAGCAATGAAACCTGTTAGCAGTTTAATCTCTTCTTGTCTTAGCGATTGGGGATTTAGAGAATTAAACTAGTAGAACTTATTTTCTCCATAAAGGGACCAGAATTCAATCAATAAGTTGGAAAGTAACTTTTTTTAGGATTACATGTTATGTGTCCACTATATATTATACATTTGATTCAGTTAATGCAAAGTACCATTGGCAGTTGTGGCAAAAAATTTTCGTACCTTCCTTACATATGGTGTAGATGACATTACTTTGGTATTATATTTGCTAGTTAATAGACTAGTATTCCTTCTCACATGCGCATAATAATGTACGCATGCAAAAGCTGGCATTGACACAAATACACAGAGAGAGAGAGAGAGAGAGAGAGAGAGAGAGAGAGAGAGAGAGAGAGAGAGAGAGAGAGAGGGAGAGAGAGAGAGAGTCTGACATTCACAAACACACACTCAGCAGTAGGCATGATTAAATTAGACTCTCAGGCTGCCAATATTGAGGTCGGAATGTTAATGAGAGTTCTCTATGGGGACACATTGAGAAAGAAAAATGGAGAGAGAGCATAGTATGTTGTGAGCTTCGGCCTGTGGTTTCAGTATACAGCTCCTCAGAGCCATCGATAAAGAGATAATCAAGGATACTAGAGAGAGAGAGAGAGAGATGCATGCCCATTATTTCATATAGGTGCTGAGTCAGAGGCTGAGTCTGTCTTTAGCTACTGCACTAAAGCACACAGGCATTACTCTGCTCAACCCTGCCACACGCTGGCAGACTGAAGCACTGCTTTTTTAACAGCAAACACAATTCAGTTCTTTTCCTGGGCTCCAAAGTGCTGGAGTTATGGAGTAGGGATGGGCGATACCACTTATTTTGTTTTCGATACGATACCGATATTTTTCAAGGCCAGTATCGTCGATATCGATACGATACGATACTTCTAAACTGAACTTTTAAATTATGAAATTTATTAAAGTATTAAATTACTAAGAGTAAAATGGGTAATGATAACCACTTAACTTTATATTTGAAACACATTTTAACATTGCAACTTATTAAATTATATTTTCGTTTACACATGGTTCAAATATGTTTACTGTAGTGGTAACCATGGAAATCTACAAATACTATAGTTGAACTGTGGTCACTTTAGTAAAACCATGGTTCATTTTCATAAGGGACTACAGTGAAGGGCTGTTGCATGCATAAAATGCAACCTTTTTATTTTGACAGTGTATGATTTATATTAACATTACAGAATAGAACATGATCAATATTATCTTTCAACGTTCAATTTAAATAAATGTAATTGCACAAACTATGTAGGCTACAATTTCAATTTGTTTATTGTGAAATAACTCAACCATATATGTTTTTCTGTCCTCTGATAAGCATTGTTCTGGGCTGCCGTTCCCAAAGGCATCAATGCTTTCTTATGATATTTTGGGAAACGCAGCCCTGTTTGAATGCACTGTCAGAAGTGAGTAAACGCTCTCCGTGATTGATTGATTCTGTCTTGCAACATCTGCGTGTGTTCAGATGAGCAGGAAAATATCCTACACAATTATGTGCTAACATGGGGTATTCGTCCAATTCAGTGCATATTGTACGCATTAATTTATTGTTAAATAAACAAAATCACTGGTAAATAAAGCACACCTTAGTATCGATATTTTTGTTTGAGTATCGATGCTTTCGATACTCGTGTCTGTATCGATATATCGATACTTCAGGATCGATACGCCCATCCCTATTATGGAGCATATGTCCCCTTAATATATTAAAATAGCCCAAAGGCTCCATCTAAACTTGCAAATGTTAGAAAGTAAAGCACATGAAGATCAACTCAAATCTCTTTTCCCTGTTTTCTCCTGCAGAAAAGCTCTACAATTCGACTGGACGTGAGCTGCGAAGAGCGCTGTTCTCTCTCAAGCAAATCTTTCAGGTAAGCTTTCCCACTAAGACTTAGCGTTAGCGCAGAGCACCTGCTAATGTCTTATTGTCAGCAGCACATGTGTGTGAGTGTGTAACTGTGTTTTCATGCATGTTTCAGCTGTACGGCTATGCTGGAATTTCTCTCACTGCACAGAAATTGCCAGATACCAAAGCTGGAGTCTCCATCATTGATTGATTTTAAAGCTGTGCTGGAAGCTACTGTTTTTCCTCTAGAGAAAGCATGTCTGACCACTGCATTGTGTGTGTGTATGAGCTTTAGCATTTTTAATGGCAAAAGCACCTGAAACTTTCACACCTGTCAACAAGTGTGTAATTTAAACCTGCCAGAGGCTATGCATAAACACACACAACTACTCTGTAGTAGAAACAAACACAAACATACATGCTAGCTTTGTGAAAGCATATATACACAACTTTCCTGGGAAAGCTACTGAAATGTAACTTGCCAGGCTACAAACGACTCATAATTCATAGTTAAACAACAGTGAAGCTAACCTTTTTACGCTAAAAACTAATCAGCTACAATACAAAATGCTAACAAAAAATAGCTAACTACATATGAAGCTAGATAAGAGCACACTATATGATTTAGAATTTAATTGGTGTTGGTACAAAATTGGTATTTTGAACGAATTAATTGTGCAATAACGTTAAATCTAAACAGAATTAGCTAATATATGCAACTGAACAGTTATTACATGCACACTATTTGTCTTAATAAATGGAGTCAGAAACTATAGGAGCCTGTTTTTCTCCTTCAAAGTAAAACATAATAATAATAGTAATAAAGGTAATTGTAAAAGGCTAAAAGAGTAAAAGGCTCACCAGCATGGGGTAAAAGGCACACGGTATTGATACAAATACTTCAGCTAAAATAATGTTTTTTAAATAATGTCTAAGTTAATACTTGTTCAAAACAATCACTTTAGCAAAGTTTGTACTATTTTCTGCTTATTTTGAAAAATAAAATATTTTTTTTTTCAATAAATATACTGTCATTAAAATGTTAATATAAAAAATATATTTAAATCATAAAGAAGACCTTTGTCTCAAAATATATGCATTCATTTTAATGATTCTCATTTGCTACTTAAAGGGTTAGTTCACCCAAAAATGAAAATAGCCAATAAATTACTCACCCTCAAGTCATCCTAGGTGTATATGACTTTCTTCTTTCAGACGAATCCAGTCAGTTATATAAAAAATTGTCTTTGATCTTTCAAGCTGTTTCATGGCACTCAGCGGGTGTTGCATGCTTCAGTCCAAAACAAGTTAAATAAAAAGCGCCCATCCATAAAAAAAAAGTGTCTCACACGACTCCGGGGGGTGAACAAAGGCCTCCTGTAGCAAATCGATGCGTTTTTGTAAGAAAAATATCCATATTCAAAACGTAATAATCACTTTAATGTAGCTTGCACTCACTGTTGTACAAGAAAGCAGTTCTGGGGGAATGACGTATGAGTTCAGCTTTGCGCATGTGCCGCTCAGAAGTGACGCACGCGGAAACGCAGCTGAGAGATCAAAACAAAACAACGGTCACTAATTAGAAATACAAAGCGAGGATTTGTAAAGAAGAATGTCGGAGGATTTCGATATAAGCCAAGAGGAGACTGGTTTTCCTTTGCTAAAGTAAGGAAACTTTGCTTCCTTTGCTCCTGTTAACAAACGTTGGTTTTCACGAGACTCACCAGCGCATGCGCAGCGCTGACCTCAGAGGTCATCCGCCCGGAACTGCTTCCGTTTACAACAGTGAGCGCAAGCTACATTAAAGTGATTATTACGTTTTGAATATGGATATTTTTCTTACAAAAACGCATCGATTCGCTACAGAAGGCCTTTGTTCACCCCCCGGAGCCACGTGAGACACTTTTTTTTTATGGATGGACGCTTTTTATTTTATCATAATTTTTTTTTCAATGAGCTTGGGTTTATTGTAAAACACTGTAAATTAAAAAGGTGAGATACAAAGTTGCAATCTTTAGATTATGACTGATATAAAGTCACAATAATGAGAAACAAAGTAAAAAAGTGACAGTGTCAAACTGTAAAATACAAAGTTGCAATTGTTAGCTATAAAGCTGCAATAGTTCGATTTAAAGTCATAATTATGAGACATAAAGTCACACTTAGTGGAAACAAAGTCACAGTTGTGAGATATGTTGAATTTGTGAAATATACAGTCAAACTGTGAGGTAAGTGTAAGTCACAATTACAAAAAGGCACAATTACAAGAAAGTTAAATGTTTGAGACATAATAAAGTCAGTTTGTGAGACATATAGTTGCAGGTGTGGGAATTAAAATCACAACTCTGATACAAAAAGGTACATATATTTAAATTAGCAGTGTTGCACAGCTATTGTTGGAAAAATTTGTTTGCTACTGTTTAAGCTACACTGTTTAAAAAACAGCTGCTGCTTAATTGTAGTTTAGTTAGTAGCAGTGCTACTTTTAGTTAGCTTCTCCCACAACACTGACACTCACTCTCTCACACACACACACACACACACACACACACACA
>NW_015539887.1:1776809-1798039 GCF_001515605.1 Sinocyclocheilus anshuiensis
CACACACACACACACACACACACTCACAGAGCCAGGACTTGGACAGAATTCCAGTTCAGCAGTTCCATTTATTGAAACCGATCTCATAATCCTCCTAATCCCCCTGCATTTTAATCTAAGATGTATGAATCACTTGAGAACATTATGTATGAGCAGTTATCTGATTGATCACTCGACTCAGGAAGAATTGTGGTAAGAAATGCATTTTTCATGCTGTCGTGAGTTTAAGTATATTTTGCATGTGCCGTAAAGTGCATTTCTCCAGACGTGGGCATACTGTGTCATTATAGACTGGCTGTGCCAAAATAAATTCCACAATCCAACACCCCTAATCATTTTCAGATCAGCCAATAGGGTGTGTCCATGCGAATCCCAAAGCAGAAGAAATAAGCAGGAGCCTGGTTCACTTCCACACATGACACACAGGATGGAGGAAGGATGCATGCTGTAATCAGAGAATTAGTGAAGTGTGCCCAGCCGTGGGCCTGTGTGCGTGTGAGTGCCATAAATCAAGCGGAGACACGTACTGCTCCTCACACCACTTTTACAGTGTGTTTAATGGGCTCTTTACTGCAGGGAAGCAGTCGATCAGCACTTAGCAACCCGAATTTACTCAAGCCCAAACAAAAAGGGTTTCCATGGGTAGGAAGCGAAAAGGATTTAAAACTGTAAGTGAGGGAGATCTGGAGGAACTCTACAGGGATGAGACCAAGACAGCTCTATAAAACAATACTCTGCAGAAAAGCATTTAAATATCTCTGCAGCTTAGCTTTAAAATATATCATAAAGTAGGTTTTATAAAATGCAGTAATTATATGGTATATACTGTAAATAATTGTATTATATTAAATTGCTATATTTTATATGAATTTGAGATTAATGCTGTATTGAAATTGCATAAGAAATTGTATATTTAATTTGAAGTTTAAATTTGTAATACAGTTTAATAAAATTTGTAATTAATTGTTTTCTTTTTCTTATTTGACCTTTCAATCGTTCATAAAAGCATGTTTTGTTCCTTTTCAGGTTATTTTAAGAAGTTCCCAGCACCTGGTGGACAGAGAGTTTGCAGAACAATACAACACGTGTTGGTGTAGGAGGGGGAACCTTTAGGGAGCGTAGAGAAAATGCTGACAGAGCGTTTGACAGATAGGAATTCATAAGCTTCAGTTTGGGCTGTGTCAGTTTGAAATCAAGCCTATTTATGAAAACACAACTGGGCCTTTCTGAAATTCTCTTTGGTCACCCTGAAAGTGTGTTGCAATAAAACAATATTTTTGGTCACATTATGGAGTGTGATTTTCTTGATTTTAATTTCGAGATGCATCAATATTTTTTCTCCACAACCTGTGTTGTGTGTGTGTTCTGTGTTTCTTCTGGGTATTTCGTAAATACATTGAGTTTCTGCTGCTTGTGTTTCTCTTGCAGGATGATAAAGATCTGGTGCATGAGTTTGTGATGGCTGAAGGACTCACATGTCTTATTAAAGTGGGAGCTGAGGCTGACCAAAACTACCAGAACTACATCCTCAGAGGTACCACATCACCACACATGAATATATGTGATTAATTATCTACCAAACATATCAAACAAGCACTTTAGATGTTCAAAAGTTTGGGGTCAATGATTTAAAAAAAATAATAATTAATTAATACTTTTATTCAGCAAAGATGCATTAAACTGATTAAAAGTGACAGTAAATTGTCAAATAAATACAGTTTTAAAAAATTTTGATTCATCAAAAAATCCTGGTTAAAAAAAAGCATTACAGTTTCCACAAAAATATTAAGAAGCACAACTGTTTTCAACATTAAAAATAATAAAAAATGTTTCTTGAGCTCCAAATCAGATTAGAATGATGTCTGATGGATCATGTGACACTGAAGACTGCAATGGCTGCTGAAAATTCAGCATTGCTCCATCACAAGAATAAATTACATTTTAAAATATATTAAAATGGAAATCATTTTAAATTGTAATAATATTTCACATTGTTTTACTGTATTATTGAACATAAGAGACTTTCAACCCCCCCAAAAAAAGTACAGACCCCAAACTTTTGTTGATACAATCTAATATAAGAAAATGTCAAACAGGGACTTCCTTGATCATTAACGAGTACAAGTTCAAATGAACTGCTAAATCAGAATTTTGAATAGATTTACTGAAATGGACAGTTTCAGCTGATATATGGAAATGAAGTAAATTAACCAACTGTAACGCCAAGCCAGCAGAGGGAGCCCTCGCCTGAGTACTGACCGTGCTCCACTCCCTCTGCTTCCTCTACTTCCAAAAGCAGGAAGCTCAGTTCCAGGTATGTTGGCCCTTTCAAGATACTAAGACAGATCAAAGATGTAACATACCGATTGGAGCTTCCTGCTAACTATCGTATCTCTCCCTCTTTCCATGTGTCCCTCCTGGATTCTAACCAAACTCCAGCGTCTCTGTTACACCAACATTTTGAATTATATTTATTGATTTAATAATCTCTGTTAAGACAGAGATGGCAAGTCTCAGAACAAGGAAAGATTGTGAAATTAGTCTAAAAACTGCACTAAAATAATTATACTATTAATATTATATAACAATTGTGAATATATTGTTAAAATTCAGTATATATCTCCAACTTAATTTATAGCATCAGCAGAATTGTAAGTTTAAAACAGTAATAAAATGAATGGATTTAAAATGATAATTGTAAATGCTTTTAACTATATGGTTTAGAATTAGTGTTCACTGAAATGTTTGTTGTGACTGTCTTTACATTATACCACATTATAACTCCCAGCGATGTGACTACAAACCACTAACACTATACCACAGTACCAAGCACCTGTACATCCAAACCACATCACAAGGAGTTAAATTACTACAACACAATAAAAGTTAGGCACCAAACATTTTCCACCCAGCACTATTAATTGGCAATAAAGCATCAGAATGTCTTCTTTTCCTCAGAGGGAGGGGTGCCAGGGGGGTTGTTGAAATTCGGTTTACGATCTGCAACATCCTGCCAGGCCTTTTTATTGGGCGGTAAAGCATGTGGGCCCTGCCCTCTCGCAGTCGGCTGTGAAATACGGATTACCTCTCACGGAGGGTTTCCAGCCCCCTTTAGACCTCCCCATTGGCCTCCAACCTCGTCCCCAGGCAGAGGAAGCTCTTAGCGGCCTGTTAACATGCCTGACCTTTCACCTCACATGCATAGGGAGAATAAATTAGCCAGGGCAACCAGGAGCAACGCGTTTGTTAATGGCAATTATTGGGGTCAATGAACGGTGTGCGTGATGGTGCATTTCTGTGCTTGTTTTGTTTGCGAATGCTCACACGAGTGGTTACATCTGGGCATCTGAAGAATATTTGTGTGGCATACTCGTATGTTTAAGCTTGAGGGTATCAGCTTCTCTTTTTAAAAGCTTGTTTGTGCATGTGGGTGGCGGGGCGTCTGTGTGTATACAAATGTGTATACAAATACACAAAAGCAGAACATTACATTAGAGCCATATGACGTACTGTACTTACTGGATGCATTGTTAGGAATCTAGTGTAAGCTGCTCTGGCCTGTTATTATTTTTATTCCTCACTTTGAATAGCTATAACTTTTTATCGCTATAGTAAAAAAAATCCCAGAACTTTGAATGCATAAAAGGTTCTGTGGCTAGTTGGATGTTGTGTAATTATGGGATTGATGGGATGTATGGTCACCCAGCAATTATTCAAAATTTCAGCTCCACTATGACATTTTTAATGTAAAGACTTCACATGTAAGTCTTTTTCCTTGTGGGAAACAAATGTGCCTCAATGACCTGTAAGTTTCACCTTTTTTAAAGGGTATTTTATATTTTTATCAAGAGTGGATCTTAGTTTTTATGAATGTCATTGTTGGAAGTGATTTTTATAAGTGCAAAATGAAAATAGACTTGTTGAGTTTCTGTGTAATGATTGATAGTGAACAAGGAATATGAAGCGACAAGTATCCATGTGGAACTGCAATATTACAGACAGAAATCAACCACATAGTTCATATTCAATCAGCTATATCAGTCAATTTTATATGTAATGAACAGATAAATCAATAAATCCATTTTATCTATATATATTATTTATGTGTATTATATGTAACAGTAAAAAGTTCAAAAGTTTGAGGTCTGCTTTTAAAGATGTAATTTTATTTTATTTTTTTTAAGTCTTTCAGGCTCACCAAGGATTAATTTTATTGTAATAGAGTAAACATGGTAATACTGTGCAATGTTATTGCACTTTAAAATAACTGTTTTCTATTTAAATATATTTTAAAATGTAATTTATTCCTGTGATGGCAAAGCTGAATTTTCAGAAGACATTACTCCAGTTTCAGGGTCATATGTTCCTTCATAAATCATTGCAAGATGATGATTTGGTTCTTAATAAGAGTAAACATCTCTTATCATTATTAATGTTAAAAACAGTCATGCTGCTTTATATTTTTGTGGAAACCATGATACTTTTTTTCAGGATTCCTAGATGAACAGAAATTTCAAAAGAACAGCATTTATTCAGAAATAGAAATGTTTTGTGATATTGTAAATGTGCAATCTTGCTGAATAAAGCAAGCGTAGCATTAGTTCTGGCAGGTCATGTGAGTCAAGTTTGCATCAGCTGACTCTCAGCTGATCCACGTCTACCTATAGGAATACGATGTCTATTACAGCATTACTACATAAGGTTTATTCAGTATTATTCAGCAGCTTTATCGCTTGCTCATGAGCTAATTACCCTCCTCCATCCCCAGCTCAATCCTTGCATCGCAGTCAGGACTTGGCTTTCTGATATTCCTTGTCTTCCCAAATCAGACTCCTTTTATCTTGAATGATGCTGTTACACTAAAATGTCATTTAGAACATTGATGATATATTTTTGTTCTGTTTGGTTTACGCTAATTCATTCATGACAGGCGCTGCAGGGATGGGCAGAGAGTTTTTACCCAGAACAGAACCACACCGCCAATCCAAACTCTATGCTAAGTGTTAATCGTTTTGACGATAGTGGGCCTGACAGAAAAGGTTTTTTTTTTTTTCAGAAAACGTTTTTTGACCCCAAACTTTTAAATGGTTGTTTATGTTTTTTGATTGTTTGTTGGAGCAAAAAGCTACATGAATTCAGTCTTCATGCTCTGTGGGAGAGCTCAAAGTGATTTCTTTACTGGCCGCTGTTTGTTTATAGTCAAAGCAGTTGGATTTTCAGGGTCAGGGACTGACGACAGACACCTAAACACTAAATCCGCATGTTGAGACTTACTGGCAGTCTGTACGATTTACAGCCTGTCCGCAATGATAGCGGCTTTCTGTAACACAAAAACAAAGTTACACATTGCTCCCCATAGTATAATATTTCAGCTAGCCCAAAATGGAAATACATTTTGTGCATTTGAAGGAACGACTGGTACAACAGTTATGCTAGACCTTCAATACAGAACGTCAAAGTATTTTTCTCAATGTGAAAGTTCTTCAGGTGTTTTATATAGTGAAATAGGCAGTAACAGTGTGGCTATTTCTTTTTAGACCTCCACATTTTATTTCCTAGTTTCCACACCCATATGATTCATGCTGCTGCTATGCTTTTATGGACTCTCAGTAAGTCTCAGCACACCTTTGGGTAACAGGATGCCATAATTATCTCAAACTGAGCATGCATGCTTCTCTAAAGGTTTGTCATGCATCCTTATATTTACAGCTAAATTAGTTTCGATGTAAAACACACAGTTGAAATGAAGTTGCATTGTCCTGGTGGGACCTGATTTCAGTGTGTTTACTTGCAATCAGTGCTTGTGCCCTGGTTATAGGTTTGAACCCACATTGACACAAACAACTCAGTTGATTAAGACGCCAAATGCCAAACTCCCATCTGGGACAGCGAAACTGAAAGAGAATGAGAGATACAGTGAGAGAGATCAAGAGGATGATGATGATGACAGGCTGTCTAAATGATAGCTTCAATCCATTCCCGCTCATTTGCACTTTGTTTACTTCATTTGTCTCTGTTTTTGGTGTTTTTGTGCGAGTTGGTTGTTTGTTTGGATTGGATTGGTCTGGCTGTGGGAAAGAGCTGCTGTTGTAGCCTCTCTTCTCTGCAGCATGGCTGTAACCTGGCTCGCAGATGACCTAGTTTCTCATGACCAGAAGAAGAAACACACGCTGCGGTGTTCTTTTTTTCCCCCAATGTTCTTTTGGGGAACATGCACACATGTGTACTGCAGACCACACTGAAAATGTTTTTTTTTTTTCATCTAAATCTGGAAATAACCAAAATGGTTTCTAGACTGAAAGTTTTGGTGACATTTAACATGTTTAAAGCTCCACTCAGCAGTTTAGTTTATGTTGCACTGGCTGATAAGGCATTTTTGTCTAACACATACTGACACCTAGTGGTGTGGATGTAGCACACGAACACAAACGTTTTTTGGTTACTGATGCCATTGTAGAAATGCAGTATTTACAGTCAACCATTATTAATTAATTATATAAGCGAAAGTATCTAATAAACTTAAAGGGATAGGTCACTCAAAAATTTTAACTCTGTCATTAATTACTCACCCTCATGTTGTTCCAAACCCGTTAGACCTTCATTCATCTTTGTAACACAAATTAAGATATTTTTGATGAAATCCGAGAGCTTTCTGAGCCTGCAAAGACATAACTGATACGTTCAAGGCCCAGAAAGGTAGTAAGGACATAGTTAAAATAGTCCATGTGACACCAGTGGTTCACCCTTAATTTTATGAAGCTACGAGAATACATATAAATAAATGCATATAAATAAATTTAGACCACTTAACTTAGTGATTGCTTTCGGGATGTGAAGAGACCTTCAACCAGCATAACAAAAAATGTTTTTGAACTAAATCACCTACCCTGCCTTTAATTTGTGTTTCGAAGATGAATGAAGCTCTTACGGGTTTGGAACGAGATGAAGGTGAGTAATTAATGACAGAATTTTCATATTTTTCATTGAACTGAACCTTTCAGAATAAAGCAAGTTTCAGAATGGTCATGTGATCTCAAAATGGCTGCTCTCAATGAGGCGCCCGGGTCCACGTAGAATAAAACAGAAAATTGTAGGCACGTTTAAGGCTGGAAAACATTACACAACTTTTGCCCAAATTTTCCTCACTATTTACAGTTTGAAAAAGTTGACGATAGTTGTCAAATGTCAAAGTCAGTCTGCAAATTTCCCGAAGTTGGAGTTGACAGAATTCACAAATGTCACGTTTTTTTAGCTTCAGACCTATGATTCAATTCAGTCGGAAGATATCAAACGTGTAATATTTTGAGACAATTTAGCACACATATTGTTTCAATTTGTCATGTGTCACATAGCAATTAGGCGCATGTTTCTGTATTTATTTGTTGTGTTTGGAACAACTTGAAAGTTTGGTAGTGTGTGATCCTCAGTCATTTAGTGTATGATGCCGTTTTCTCTGTAACCATTTACAAGTCTGCAAGTGAATGATGCCTAGTGTTTTCAAATCTGTTCAGATATTAAAAGTTGTTTAGTGTATTATCACCTTTATCCAAAATGTCTTATTTTGCATTTGCAAAGTACATTTTATCAGTTCATGCATTCCCTGGGAATAAAACCTGCACAAATGCAGCACATGCACGCATTCAAACATGCATTTGTCTATGCAGATCCACATCTTCTCTTGGGGGAATATGACATATCATGGTGAGATAAGGCTGCTCTTCTGCTGGGCCGCTGTGTTGGCTGCTTTGAGCACCTGGGGGATCGTTGATAGGAATACTAGAGGCCTGAGATTTCAGCGCCATCACTCCAAGCCAAGCGCATGAAAACACATGGAGAAGTTGGGTCAGTGCCACAGTGTAAATCTGGGTTTACACCTTCCCTCTTAACACACTCTGTGTTCTGTCCAACACATTTGCACGCCTGTGATCCTATTTTGCTCTGTCCATGAAAAATCAAGTCAGCCGAGTACATTCAACTTTATAGATCGACATGACAGACTGAATGTAAAACGCTAGCCAGGTATATACAGTGCGGTCCAGTAAGACCACATAGAAAATCTGTAAACTTTTATAAAAATATAAAACAAATATATACAGTATAAACACAAAAGAAATGAATACATTTCCAAAATGAAACAAATCAAAAGTGACAGTAAAGACTTTTACATTGCTACAAAAAATAATAAATGCTGTTCTGTTGAAGTTTCTATTCATCAAAGAATCCTGACAAGAAAAAAAATGATTATGGTTTCCACAAAAATATGAAGCAGCACAACTGTTTTCAATATTGATAATAATGAGAAATGTTTCTTTAGCACCAAATCAGCATAATAGAATGATTTCTGAAGGGTCATGTGATACTGAATACTGGAATGTTGATACTGAAAATTGCCATCACAGGAATAAATTACATTTTAAAATATTTAAAATATTCTTTTAATAAATTGTAATTATATTTCACAACACTAGTATACTGTATTTATCCTGTATTTTTTGATCAGATAAATGCAACATTGGTGAGCATTGGTGACTTTCAAAAACCGACCTCAAACTTCTGAACAGCAGTGTTTGATTGATTGATTACTTATTTACATATTTATGTATGTATTTATTTATACATTTACTTTTAGTAATTTAGCAGACGCTTTTATCCAAAGCGACATTTTATACAGCGAATTTATACATTTATTTATTTAAATTAAATGATTACTTTGATGATATTATTTTTATTTTTTGCAATACTACTTTCAGTAGTAGTCACACAGAATGGGAATGTGTCCAGTGTTGTGCATTTAATCAAATTGGTGGTGCATTTTTGTGATTCACTAAAATGTGCTCCTCACATTTAAAATTTTAGCACATCTCTCACCATTTTATTTCACTGTTTGATCGTGGATATGAAGCGTCAGAACCTTCAGTTCCCATATAAAATCCCTGCTAAAACACACACACCCTCCCCGTTTACTGTCCCTCTGTGAGCTGAATTCGGCCCTGTGATTGAGGCCCCTCACACGTGTACCTCGGGGCAAGAGGCCTCTCAGTGGCTGCTGTCCTTTCCTAGACCTGAGGGAGCTTTTCCCCCATAACCCCATCACAGTGGCTGAGCCTGGGGTCCCACAAGCATCTGGACTCCACCAAAGCGGCAGATCAGCCCAGATAAATTTTATGAGTGAACGGAGGAAGGTGAAATTAGCAGGAAGAGAGCATGAGAATGTTTATCACTCAATTTCTGATGACAGCGTTACGAAGTGCACTAGTAGGCAGTTAACATCAATGGCGATCTTTCTAACTCCCTAGAGTCCCTGAACGCCAGTTCTGCCCTCAAATCACCATCCTTGTGGTTTACAGTTAGATATGCTATTAAATTGATTTTAAGTGTCCGTGTAAAAGCTTTTATTGTAAAATGTGTGATAGTGAGTAAAGACCCTTATGTAATGTGTCTGGGTGGTGCAGAACATCTATATTAGAAACACTTGAAGGGATATTTCACTCCTCAAACCAGACCAGTCCTTGTGAAATGCCTGTTAGTACACTAAAATAACTGAGGCTGCCTTGTAGCCTGAACCTGGCCGAGAGAGACAGAGATGAATCAGGCCATGACTCTTGGTGATTTTAAATCATGTGAGGGCCAGAGAACTGCTCCCTTACCAGCCCTAAGTCTCCCTCATCCTGTCCAGCTATCACAGAGATGTTTATGGAAAAGAGATTCATGCTGATGATATTTGTGTATGGTGTATTGTTTTGAAAGATGGCACAGCACTATAAATAGCTACATTTCCACTTTAAATGTTATTTCTGTTTACATAGTACAGTGTGTTTCACACAATATGATTTATTACAAACAAGTGACTGCCAGTGTGAATTTTTAAAGTTTCTTTGATTTAGTCATAGTTTTGGTATTTTGGCAGAAATATCCTTTGAATGTAGTCAGTATTTTGTCATGCCATATTCATTCATTTCAGTGTATTTTACTCTGTTTGACTGGAATGGAATGTAAATTTAGTTACACAACACTTTAATTAACATTAAACAAAGAAAATGTGAAAAAGAGACAAAGACTCATAGTTTGGTCTGTCAATATTTCAGATATTTAAAAAACAATGTTTAAACATTTAATCATTTAAACGCAAAAAATGTATTTAAATTCTTCAGCCCAGCAATGTACTTCAACAACACAGCATGAGTATTTTACAGTGGCTTTGAATGTGGCTTAGCCAATTATAATCAAGAAATGGAACTATCAATTTTGCAATATTAGTTTTAGTTAGCACTGCATTAAAGGAATAGTTCACCCAAATATAATACCCATGGCTCCTGACAATATATTGAGTTCTTATTAAGCAAAACGATCTGTCTGTGCAAGAAACTGAACATTATTTACAACATTATTACATTATCACAGACAATATTTCTTTATAGCACATTTTAAGAATCTCCCTCTAATTTCAAGGTCACTTGGATCAGTATTTATTTTTTCTATACTCTAGTGTCTGTTTACAGAGATAGGCAAGTTTTAATGTAATGCTTTAGGTGTCAGATGAAGGCTTTTCCAGTTCTTGGTAGAGATGACATTTTCTTGAGAAATGATGACCTCATGAGGTCAATGTCAATATATGGGAGGGGATCCTAAATAGTGCAGTCCAGCCCTTGCACCAGGCCTCCTCTGAGCCTTGCTGAAGGGTTTCCCCCTCTCTCCAAGACTTAGAATCACACAGCCAAAGCACAGACGAAACAAGACCTGTTGGGCAGCCGCCAAACACAGCAAACCACTGCAGGTTCTCTACTGCTCGCAGAACACGTGACTTAATGGTTTCAAGGTTCAAATCGCATTTCAAACACTTCGTAAAGGAACAGTTCACTCAAAAATGAAAATGTAGTCATTTACTCACCCTCATGTCTTCTCAAGCCTGTTTGATTTTCTTACTTTCATGGAATTTTTTTTGTTTTTGATGAATATATTGGTCAGTTCTTTTAAAATTGCAGTTACAAACAACAACAACAAAAAGTGAACTAGGGTTTTCAAGTTGCAACAATTTCACAAAAGCACCATAAAAGTGTCATAAAAGTTGCCCTTATTACTTGTGCGCTATTTAAGTCAAGTCAAGTCAAGTCACCTTTATTTATATAGCGCTTTTAACAATACAGATTGTGTCAAAGCAACTGAACAGCATTAATTAGGAAAATAGTGTGTCAATAATGCAAAATGACCATAGTAAACACTCATTTTTCAGTTAAAGACAGTTCATCATTGAATTCAGTGATGTCATCATCCAGCTCAGTTCAGTTTAAATAGTATCTTTGCAATCATTTGCAATCAAGTCAACGATATCGCTGGAAATGAAGTGTCCCCAACTAAGCAAGCCAGAGGCTACAGTGGCAAGGAACCAAAACTCCATTGGTGACAGAATGGGGGAAAAACCTTGGGAGAAACCAGGCTCAGTCGGGGGGCCAGTTCTCCTCTGACCAGACGAAACCAGCAGTTCAATTCCAGGCTGCAGCAATGTCACATTGTGCAGAGGACTCATCTGGTTCCTGTGGTCTTGTCCCGGTGGTCTTCTGAGACAAGGTCTTTACAGGGGATCTGTATCTGTTCTCTATTTACTAAGTCTTCAGAAGCATACTATAGTGTTTTGTGAGAATTAGACATAAATTTAGGGTATTTTTCACAGAATAAAAAATAAACATAAGATGGAAAAGTATATTTCAATACTCTTGCGTTCTCTCGAAAAACTTGGTCAAACAAGATGTCTGTGCTCTCCTTTGCGTTCGTCTACGAAACAATTTTTCCTCCCATCTAATTTTTTTTCCATCACAATGTTGCCTTAGGAGCACCGTAGCAATGTTCAATGTGAATGAATCCAAATAATTGTTCATCCAGTTCACAGAAACAAGTCTAAATGACTGCCTGAATGATGAATTAATTCACAAATCAAAATACATAAACTTGAATGTAAAAATAACATTTACTGATACTGGTCCTGGTGGTTCCACCAGTTTTGTCTGAATCTATTCATTTATTTTAAAAAAGAAATGATTAAAATGTAATTCATACACTACCATTCAAAAGTCTGGGGTCTGTAAGGTATGTTTTTAATGATTTTAAGTCTGTCATGCTCATCAAGGCTGCATTTATGCGATCAAAAAAAAATCAGTAATATTATGAAATATTATTACAATTTAAGATTACTGTTTTATATTTGAATCTTTATTGAATCTTAAAAACTGCAGTCCCCTCTCATTGTAATTGCATAAGAAAAAAGATCAATAGATTTTTTTAAATGCCTATTAGTCCCTTTAGAACAGTCTTCCCAAAGGGTTCAAAGTATCCTTTCTTGTCTTATCGAAACATAAACCTCCAAAAAAAAAAACATCCTGGGTTCTTTCTTTTCACTTTTTCGTCAGCCTTCGCGGTTTAGATGGCGTTAGCGTGAATCGATAGGAAAATATCCAGAGCATCAAAGCAGAAACAGGCTTTAGTCATTAAAGACTTCCGCCGTGTGTATATTATTGTGATGAATAACACGGGTCAAGTTCATTTCTGTATAAAGTGTTTACCAGAAATGCCTTCTATTTTTACCATTAGACTTAATTACACATAAGCTCTTGCCAAGCATGAGCAACCCAGAAAAGCTGTATAGAGTCACAATAAATAAGACTTCCTCTCTTATCCTTTTGTTTGCTTTCAACATGAGTTTGTTCAAATGATCCTGTGAAGCCATTAACTTCCTGATTTGATTAAAGAGAGCATGGTGATTGGAAACATACATCTGGAACAGGAGGGCATATGACACTCTCTGGACTGTGTGTGGCAGCAGCACTTTTGTTAGCGTCTGTTGGAGTCTGTTTACTCTGTTGGGAACACTGTGGATGGCTGCGGCTAAGTCAGTGTGACTTTAGATCCAGAGCCTCCGTCACGGCTATGAAGTTTAGCCTCAGTTTAGCTTTGTTTCGGCCCCACCTGACTGACCTACATTCTGACCGACCTGCTCCAAACGGACCCACACCATGTGCCTGAAAGTTTCCTTAACGTTGCAAGACACAGTGTTAGCATATGTGCAAAATTTTCCTTAACATCAGGCCCACACAGAATCTATGCACACAGAGTCAAGCGATTTCCACGAAGTGTGTGTTTGTTAATATTTTGGCTAATTTGATTATTCTGCTGTTTAGTACCATGGCTTTTCAAGAATTTCTGACCAAAGTGAGCTAAAAAAAAGTAAACTCTGCAGAATCTGGTTGTGCGAATTTAACATTCACATCATTTTAAGAAAACTTTTCCCCTCAGTTTTACAGAAAATTATTTGTGGTGATTGATAATTACAGCTTGCTAGTTTAGTTGTCCGAGGAAACCCAAATATTTCCATTCGCATGCTCTTCAATACAGACTTTAATCTCCTGGCTGGCTGCAACACGCAAGAAAACATGAAGTGAAGCTCCTTTTCAACAGATGTTGTTCTGTTTTCTCCCTCAGCTGCTGTCTGAGCCAGACATACAACGGTTTTTGAGCCAGCGATTCATAGCAGCCCATTGGCGAGTTATATAGTTCCCTGTATAGTTCAGCTCAGAGGTTTTGATAGTGATCGCTCGGTACAAAATCTGTGTGCCAGTAACAATAGCCAATCATTGTCTTGTAATGGTAGAGCAAGCAAGCGACGCTATTGTTGTTTTTTTGCTACCTTGTTTTAAGGGTCAATGTCATGAAATACTTTGGTCTGAATCTGTTAATTCCTGAACATGTCCTGACTGGGATTGCTACAGTAATCCCCGGTTTTGGATTTGTTTTTCTATTGTTTTCTTACTTGCTGTGAAGGTAATGACTGAAAAGTAGTCTGACCAATAGCATGCATGCATTGTACATAAATGACCAATCGTGAGAAGGTGGGATCTACTGTCAAAGCAATGCAAATATGTGGGCATATAAAGTATGAGGACTGTAGAGAGCATGTCAATACGTGGGAAAAAAAGCCAAAACCCAGACATTTAGGAAATTTAGAAATTCCAGCCAGGACGTGTCTGGGAAAAAGAGGATGTATGGTCAACCTAGTTAATTTGTTCAAAAATATAATAAAATGTAATTCACATTTACAGTAACTTGAATAAACCTATTCTATGACTGAACTAATGATTCAATTTCTTAATGAATATTCTTTTTTTATTTTTTCGTTTTAATTCATTCCCACACAATTTAATTTGTTCCATCATTTGAGGTAATTGTGGCCACACTGTACTAATTCCATTCCCTTGTTTTAGTTAAATCTCGGCCACAATTTAACTTAATTGTGGGAACAAATTCTTAATTCATAGCTACCGTATCATTTTTTTCCCCTTCATGTGCAGGGCCTTGTGAATTCTTGATATTTGTTAGAAAAAAAAAACTTTTTTTACCTTGAAAAATGCATTTTTATGAAACTACAATCGCGCTGAGATGTGGAAGATAAAGTGCTCGTTTGCGGTTGTAGATGTGTAATGAGTGACACAACAAAACCAGAATGTTCACACTATAATCAACAAGTTCCAAGACGCAGTGTAAATAAAACATTTATTGTGCCCTGTAGAATGCGACATGATTGTAAACAGTCGCATGAGTGGCAGTTTGAGTGATTATAATGAACCGGGAGCGTTCTAATATTGTCGCATTGTTCACTGTCTGTGTATAATTTATTCAGGATTTGAATAACAGTTTTGTTTTCCATGCTGCTGTTTTTCACGCTTCACTGCACAAGCTTGTAACTCAACAGTTTTTTCCACCTCGTTTTGATTGACAGGATATATTCGGCCCTGATCATTGGCGGTTTTCGATTGGCTAGTCAACACACATCGCAACGCAATATACATACAAACCATATAGTGTGTTGCATACATTTAGATTTCAAATTTAGCCTGTTTTTCACCATGTGCAGGTGGTAAAGCAGAATAATGTGTGGTGTTTCCTGCCCTCTGATTATTTGCAACACAAGGACTTGGCTATGCTAAAAAACACACTAACACTTTGGCCTTCGTCAGATGTCTCACGTTTCTCATCTACCCCACTGTAGGCCACTGATATAAGGTCTCAGAGGTGTAGTAATAAGTACATGTCACCACTTTGAAGCCAATAATTTGAACCTTGACCTCACACGTGTTTAGATACATATGTTTGCACGTATGCGTCCTGGGCTACGATCGTACATTTGTGCGTGTGCATAAATCACAAAGAGAGCAATTGGCTCTGGCCCAAAACATGAAGTCAGCCACTGTATGGAAGATCAATCTATCGTTGGAATGATTCAGGGTGAGAATATAAAGCTTGATTTATGGCCGCAGTCCATGTTAGCACTGAACTATATCACTAATGACTAATAGACACTGCAACCTTTTACCGAGTGCAGTTTCATCATATGGCGTGCGACGCGAAGCATCGTATGCATTCTCTGTAGTGTCGTAACGATTCACCACGGCTCATCCTTCAGCAGTTTAATGCTCCTGCAGATCTCCAGCGTTTTGTGTTTACTTGGAATTGCAACAAACCAGTCAGATGTCTTTCTTATTGCTGATTGCTTTGTTTTTCCATTTTATTAAGTGTGCCAAAGCATAATCATCCACAAAAACAGTCCAAGAAATATGGCTCATGTTTCTTGATCACTTCTCAAAAAAAATCACTGGTGTATGGGACACCAGGAGGAGTCAAAGAAGCAAATATACTGTGTTTACACTGAATTTTAAATGTACACTGAGTGATCAAAAATATATAAAATATACTTTAACTGTGACTTTATTTCTTGTAATTGCTACTTTATTTCCTGTAAAGTGAAACTTTTTTATCTCGAACACATTTATTTCTCACAGTTGTGACTTTATTTCTTGTAATTGCTACTTATTTCTTCTAAAATTATGTTTGCATCTCGACCATGACTTTATTTCTCACACCTGTGAGTTTGTTTCTCATAATTGTTACTTTATTTCTTGTAATTGCAATCTTATTTCTTGTCAAATTCAATATTACATTTCCACTGCGACTTTATTTTTCGCAATTGAGATTTTATTTCTTGAAATTCCTACTTTTTTTGGGGGGGGGGATTCAAATTCAATTCACAGTTGTGACTTTATTTCTCATAACTTCTGTTTTAGTTTTTGTAAAATTCAACTTTACATTTGAGCTTTGACTTTGTCACACAACTGTGACTGTTTCTTGTAATTGCTACTTATTTCTTGTAAAATTCAACTTTACATTTCAGCTTTGACTTTATTTCTCAAAACTGACTTTATGTCTCGTAAAATTCAACTTTACATCTCAGCTATGACTTTATTTCTCACAACTGTAACTTTATTTCATGCATTTACTACATTATTTCTCATAAAATTTAACTTTACATCTCAACCATCACTTTTGGTTGAGACTTACATCTCAACCTTGACTTTATTTCCTTCAAATTGTGACTTTGTTTCTCGTAATTGCTACTTTATTTATCATACAATTCAACATTATATCAACTCGACTGTAACTTTTATCTCTTACAATTGTGACTCTATTGTATAATTCATAATTGTGACCTTTTAAGAGACATTTTGTTTACATCACACACTATGCACAGGTGCACATAAATTCAAATCAGAGGTTTGGAGAACTTTGGGTTTGTTTACTTAAAGTAGTATGCCTGATTGAATCAGTGCCCCCTTGATTTACCAACTAGCTGTGACCGGGCAAAGGCAGTACCACAAGAACAGGACACAAGTGCTTTGCACAGGGTTCGGCTGATTGCGTAATGATGAGCTCCTGCTGAATTTACTACATCCAGAAACTGCTCCTAATGGAAATTTAATGGGCACCAGTAATAAAGCTGTCTCATTAGGAAACACGGAGGTTAAATCAAAACCCAATCAGACAGGAAAGGAAGTCAGAATAAGTCAAAGCTTATGGGAAAAAAGTTCTTTGTCAGCATTATTTCTCTGTGGAAACATTTGCAGTGTGTTTCTACTTTGTGGTTTAACAAAAGAAATATACCTGACTTTAACAGCACCGATAACTGCGCCAGACTTTGTTTAGCTGGATTAAGAAATGTGTTGAGTGCACTAAAAGTTCCCTTGCTTGTGGAGAGCAAGACCTTGATAGAAGGCCTGTAGCCCTATGAAAGTAAATGTAGCATGTTGACAGACAGGTCCAATTTTTGGCTGACCCAGTTCTAGGGGAAATTTAAAATGTAAATGAAACAAATGAGGGTGCAGAAGAAAAGACCATGAGGAGTTAGAAAGAGAAAACAGATTGTTGCCAAGTTCTGGCCACTGCGCATGAAATCTGGGATGGGGTGGCGGTAAATAATGGTTAAGAATGTGGACAGAGAGTATAAAAGTCTTGAGAATCAGACAGGGGATCTCCAAATATGGAGCTGGCCATGATTGAAGGATTAAAGGGGGCTTTAGAAAGCCAGATTTTAACCTCTACTTCCACCTATCCACAACAATCACTTTACACCAATGATCAGAATACCAGCATCCCATCGGAGCTGTGAAAAACTCCTGACAGCAACCATATCTCAAGGCAGCGTCCCACTAGTTGACAACTCATTTTTTTGGCAGGGAATGTCACACCTGCTGTCTGTTTTTGCTGTTCCTCTCCCATTGAAGGTCTGTCATACTCAACTGCTATTTGTCTTCTTGATATTTGTCTCCTATGTGCATTTGTACCTCAGTCATTGACAAAAATTTGTTTCCCTAAAATATAAGTCTGATTGCGGATGAAGTTGAGGGAATGTTACCTTATGTTATTCAATTCTAATCCTACTATTTTAGCCAATATTCTTGTATGATAATTATCTATTTCTATTTGTTTATGCTATTTAATGCCAATCAACAGCATTTGTGGCATAATGTTGATTATTATAAACAATCATTTTGACTCATCCCTCATTTTCTTAAAAAGAAAAAAATATAATAAAAAATCAAGGTCACTGTGAAGCATTTACAATAAAAGTAATTGGGACCAATTTTGGAGGATTTAAAAGCAGAAATGTGAAACTTACATTTATTCTTCTGTTAAAACCTGTGTATTATTTGATCTGTAAAGTTGTTTATGGTATTTTATGTGTTATGTTGTTTTGGTAGATGTGATTTTTCATTTTGTGGCTATAGTACTGGAATAGTAAGTATTGGCCTCATTAACTTCCATTGTAAGTGTTTCACTGTAACCCAATTTTTGGGTTAGAGAAAGAAAAGTCCAAATTCATTTTGCAGTAACCAGCATTATGCCAAAAGTGCTGTTGATTGAGCTTGTGAAATGCTGCCTCCCAACAAATGGAAAACAAGCAACATGTTTTACAGTTACATTTAGTGACAATAGCATCGCAGAAGTTTCATGCTTGACCTTTAAACGTCCTATCCAAACATATCTTTTAGATGCGAATCAGCTCGATTTAGCTCCCATTAGCCCCAGCTTAAAGCTCCTTTGCTCTCCTTCAGTGCCGGTGTGCTAAAGCGATCCTGTCGGGAGATTTCTGGAATGTTCTGGTCCGTGAAACATATGAAGAGCAGCTCATTATATCTCTCACCTGTCTCTCAGCAGCTCTCTCACTGAACGCCCTGGCTGTCTGTCTGCAGGGTCGATCTGGTCTTTACAAACAATCTGTGATGTGCTTCATTACAAAATGTGCTTGTGCGCTGCTCTGAAGGGATGGAGACATTGCAGCACCCCATGAACAAGCAACTATATGCAAGGTCTTCCTACAGATGGATTTTATGCCCCCATGAAACAATATATCAACTTTCATGCCCATGATTTTTCATGCATGGATGTACCCCTTTGGACGTTTAAAACACATTTAAAAATCAAAGTTGGCAACTTTGTGAAACAATGTGCAAGAACACAATATTTTTTGGCACAATTATCAAATCACAGAAGTCTGCTTTGTAATTATATAAATATATAATCTGATGCACTGCATGTTTGATAGTGAAGTACAGCACTGTGATCCTTTGCATTTAAAAAATGCAGAATGCTTCAAACATTTTCCCAAGCTTGTAATAATATTAGTATTGTAATTGTAGTGTTGTCATATAATAATTATATGACATATATAATATATTATTTATATTATATATTATATATAATAAAATGGCGCGGGACAACACTTGATGTACGAGTGCGGGTGCGAGCGGGTAGAGACACGTGTGTGCGGGATGCAGGAGAATGGGTGTACTCACACTAGGCAATCTTAACCGTGCCCGAGCGCGTTTGACACCCAAAGCCCTGTTCGTTTGACTAGTGTGATCGCTCCGTGCTCGGGCGCTGTTCGTTTAGCCGTCCCTGGCTCGGTTGGAAGAGGTGGGCCAGAGCACGGTTCAATTGGGATCGGGCACGGTACGCATGTAGTGTGAGCCTGGAACTTCTGAGCGGCAAAGTGATAGATCTGTAAAGCAACATATTGTGAGAGGGCTGTGTGTTACCGCATCCCAAACGACTCAAAATAATAAACCACAAAGTTAACAAAACAATGCACTCCACTGTGCTGAGCGAGAGCGCTTCTCTGCTGTCTTCACATGCTATCGGAAACTTCCTATTTCCCACTTAATTATGAAGTCGTGATTACGAGCATTTTACATTCTTTTCTGTTAAAAATAACAGTGAACAATGGTTTGTGAATGTTGATGCTTAGCCTAAATAATTTTATCGTGAGCGTTCATGTGAGTGCTGCTGCAGTGTTAGACCCACCCCAAATGCTCTCATTGGTTAAGACGCGTGATGACACCCAACCCAAGCCATTACTGATCAACATCCCTCCCCTCCTGTGACCCATGGTTTGTCTGTATGTGTATTCAGAGCCAGTGAGCAACGGACTTTCAAAATAATAAAAAACTGTGTTAATGCGCGATAAAATAATTGTCAGCGTTAATTAATTCATGCATTAACGCGATAATAACGCATTAACTTGCCCAGCCCTAGTTTATACATTTACTTATTCTGTTTGAAATACAAATGCAATTTATTGTGATACATATTTTTCTTTTTAATGTGTAAAATCATTAAATTATTTTATGTCTCTCACTCCAGTCCACCCTGTTACATTAGTGCTACTTGCCCTTTAAAATTTTAAGCATATGCCCTTAATCACATGACTTGGTGGAAGTGACATGATTTCCTTGGAGGGAAAGCAACATAAAAAAATAAAATTAAAAAAAAATTATCATTTTTCAAAGACTTAATCTGAAGACTTCGAAGAAGCAGTCTATTTTTCAATAGTATGTTTTTCTTTCCTAGCTAGTAATGAGCTTCTTTTGCGTAAAATATCCATCCTGTTACACATTGCAAAAATATCATGTAATCAAATTTTCTATAGACCAAAAGTGATATATTTGGTCAGGATTATTATGTCCTATAGCATGAGCTTGAGAAGTGTGTTTTCCTGTTAGACAGGTGTCTTCACCCTCGGATAAGAAAAAAATTATTGATAATTTTACCCTTTTTCAGCAAACCTGCTCAGTCCAAAATCCACCAAACTGTAAGAATGACCCTGCATGTCATTCCGGTAGTCTTGCAACTGTGCGCAAATAGAAAAAACGCATGTGGAATGTTGTCACTGACATGTTTTGAGTAATTAGCCTTGATTGATAAAAGATGAAGAGTCAGTTCAGCAGCCACACACACCAGACGGCTGCACCTGGGAATCTTGGCCTGCGTGTAGTGCATTCATAACTCCTCATTCTCCCATGTGGAGACGCAGTAGACAGAGTTCAGCCTGGTCACCGCTCTGCTCTCCTTCGGTCTCTCTCTCTCTCTCTTCCTCGCTATGGGAATCTGGCAGCATTTGTCCTGCAGGCTCTGCTCCAGCTAAGAGGAATCGTTTCAGGTACAATCCGGAGCTGTAAGCTGCAGATGGTGCCAGGAAACAGTAAGGTTTAGCAGTGTTGCTAAATGGGTTTTAGTGTCACAGTTGGGTCAGGAGATATAAATGAACTTTTTTCATCAAAGACAGACCAAAATGAAATCCTTTTTTAACTTTGGATGAACTGAGACAGTATAAGGAGGAGCAGACAGGCCAATCGTAGAAAAACTGCGAAATTGTAACTCTTAGTAAGTGTTGCATTTCGGTTTAAGAGGCAAAATCTTTTGGGGCAATATTAATTGTCCGAAGTTGCACCACCCTGACGTTGTTATTATGAAGAACATTTGCCATTTTTGAGATTTTAAATGAGTAATATTTAAGTTATACATATATTTATGTTTTATATATATATATATATATATATATATCTATATAATGT
>NW_015539887.1:1800292-1800415 GCF_001515605.1 Sinocyclocheilus anshuiensis
GACATCACTGGAAAGCTTGTAGTTCGGTTGGATATGTCATAAACAAGTAAGTAAAACAATGCAGAAGTTACTTAACGGTAGAGGGAGAGAGAGAGAGAGAGAGAGAGAGAGAGAGAGAGAGAG
>NW_015539887.1:1800531-1826334 GCF_001515605.1 Sinocyclocheilus anshuiensis
GCGCGCACTTCTGTTGTGTGATCTTTGATGTTCACTCACTCAGCACACGCATCATTTGGATTAAAACTAAATTCACTATAAACATAATTTATTTTCAATCTTAGGCATACACAACTTTCAGGCGAAAGTGAAACTAGCAGCTTGTGTGAAATGCGCTAGTCTGTACTGTTCTGCATCAGTACAAATACCTGCACGCGTTGCGCGTGTTTTGCTTGCTTGAGCATTTCTGCATTATATGAGAGGCTTTGGAATATAAATCGCAGCACGTTTCAGATGAAAAAACACGACTTCTATTTCTGAAAATATCACAGTTAGGAGATTTATAGCGAGTGGACCCCTGCATTATTACAGCAAAGTGCGTGATTACAGTACTGAGCCGCTGCAATGGAGCAGCTCCAATGCTATTAAATTAAAGATGATGTAGGCTACCATAGAGAGAGAAAAAAATGAACAGTGAAAGTAACAAAAACTTGTAAAATACATTTTAATGGGCTTAATTAAGTGTGAAAATAACCGAAGGATATACAGTGAATTTTATTCATAAAATAGTCTATATTTTTTACATTTACATTTATATTTATTCATTTGGCAGATGCTTTTCTCCAAAGCAACTTACAGTTGAGGAAAACAACAAGTGGTTCATCATAAGATGGCAATAAACACGAGAAGTGCCTGTTATACAAGTTTTTAGTCGTTTAGATACTATTGTTGTCAGATTTGATTGCTGATTTGAAATTGTACAAAGAAAATGCAGAGTGTATGAGCATGTGGAGGCAGTTTGAACTCCATATTAAAGCCTGTGTCCATGTATACACATGTAGTCATGCTTTAGGTATGCTATTTATCAAACAACCTCATTGTGTGAGTATAGAGTCCAGTAGGGCTCATCCTTCTTTCAACGATCTGGAATGAAAAGAGTGTGTCAATCTCAAGTCAAGATCTATCTATCTATCTATCCATCTATCCATCCATCCATCCATACATTTACATTTACATTTACATTTACATTTACATTTAGTCATTTAGCAGACGCTTTTATCCAAAGCGACTTACAAATGAGGACAATAAAAGCAGTCAAAACTAACAAAAGAGCAACAATATATAAGTGCAAATGACAAGTCTCGGTTAGCCTAACGCAGTACACATAACAAGGTGTATATATATATATATATATATATATAAAGATGGTTAAGGACTCAGCTGCTCAGATTGAGTTGGGCAGGTCATTCCACCAGGAGGGAACAGTTAATGAAAAAGTCAGTGAAAGTGATTTTGTGCCTCTTTGAGATGGCACAATAATACGCCATTCACTTGCAGAACGCAAGGTTCTAGAGGGCACATAACTTTGAAGTAATTAATTTAGGTAAATGGGTGCAGAGCCAGTGGTGGTTTTGTAGGCAAACATTAATGCCTTGAATTTAATGCGAGCAGCTACTGGTAGCCAGTGCAAATTGATGAACAGAGGTGTGACATGCGTTCTTTTCGGCTCATTAAAGATTAATCTTGCAGCGGCATTTTGGATTAATTGTAGAGGTTTGATAGAAGTGGCTGGAAGACCATACATCCATCCAAAATAGCAAGCCAGGCATTTTTCATAGAGTGCATGTATGATTGCAGATTTGCCTGAATACAGTGGAGCCAGAAATCTTTCTTCAGCTGAACTACGGCTCAGAAAGTCACATTGACCTTCACCTCTTGTTGCTTGTGTCTTTGTCAGAGCTCTCGGTTTTATTTCTTCCTCAAGTCTTTTCTGTCAAATGGAAGCTCCGTGATTTTAGTAGCCTCCTATGGAGTTCCCTGAGCTCTTGTTATGACCCGCTTTATGTGTCCTTCAACAAATGGAAGTCATGTTACGCTTGGGTGGATCAGCCTGCTCAGATGTTTTCCCCACTGCACTGCCACACAGGCTGAGATTTCAGGCTTCAAGAACAATATTTAAACTGCTCTATGTGTGCGTGCGAAGCTGTTTGTTATGACTCCTGCCTGTCCATGGAGTCTCTCAGCTTAAACATATGCTACCTTCCGCTCTTCAGAAGTTCTGACTTTTAAAGTTTGGAAATCATAATTATGATGTGCATTCAAGTCATTTTGGATCAAATGGATGCATGGGTAATGTCACTTGACCAAGATAGAAAGCAGTGTTTGTGCTAGTGTAATGAAACGAAGAGCAATGATGATCAACAGTTAAAGGGGTCATATGATGCGATTTCAATTTTTCCTTTCTCTTTGGAGTGTTACAAGCTCTTGGTGCATAAAGAAGATCTGTAAAGTTGCAAAGACTAAAGTCTCAAATCCAAAGAGATATTCTTTATAAAAGTTAAGTGTCAGCCACACCTACCTTAAACACCTCGTTCTAACACGCCCCCACATACCTACGTCACTATCTGGGAAGATTTGCATAATGCCGCCCAAATGTTTACGCAAAGAAAGAAGGCGTAACTTTTATTCTCGCTGTAGTATTGTTGCCGCCGCCGCCATGTCGTGAAGGCGCTGTGTGCTTCGTTGTGAAAGCGAAACTACTTTGTTTGACCTTCCAAAAGAGGACGATATCTGCTTATCATGCCTAGAGCTGATCCGTGCTGGTCGCTGAGGAAATACTTCAACTTCGCGCTGTCGATCGCCGGATCGGCTTTCACCGTGGACGAAGCGGAGTCCAGCCCGGGGTCGTCACATGTGGTTGCCGCAGGCATCACAATATGGTAAGGGACGTAACATTTCCGTCACATGCTTGAGGAATTCGGCCAATCACAACACACTGGATAGCTGGCCAATCAGAGCACACCTCGCTTTTTTAGAACGATGAGCTTTGTAAAAATCGGCGCGTTTCAGAAAGGCGGGGCATAGAGGAGAAACAATAATGTACAGTATGTGGAAAATAATGTGTTTTTTGAACCTTAAACCGCATAAACACATTTTCCTTACACCAAATACACAAAATAATGTTCTTTTTAGCAGCATCATATGACCGCTTTAAAGTAGGATTGCTTGGTAATGCTTGCTTCCACCATCATTATTTAGTTCCAGAACACTTATGTTGTAATTTAATGCAACTTGAATGCATTAACCTATAAATGTGGTTTTATGTTGGTGTGTTTGTGTGAAGTCTCAAAGTGTAACAGTTCAGTTGTTTATTTGAGAACGGTTCACCTGTTACAGCTTATATCTTCCAGGGAGCATGCGAGTTAGTGTGTTAGTGTGTGTGTGTGTGTGTGTGTGTGTGTGTGTGTGTGTGTATGATACAATAACTCTTTGCAGCAGAGATGTGATTCAGACAGCTCCAGATGGATCTCATTGACACTCTTCTCTTTGATCAGAGCGAAATCCTGATCTTCACATAGAGAGGACTGTATCTGTTTGTACTCTGATTGCTTTAAACTTTGGACACATATGTGAGGGTTCATTGGTGTGTGAAGCATTTTCTTTATGGTTCAGTCTCTGTCACGACACTTCCCTCACCAGAAGACCTCCCCTGAGTTGCTAAGGAGAGCCAATGATGTTTTATGAAGACAATGGAAACACTGACCACACTGCTGTATCACTGCTGTGCACATGCAAAGACACACACACACACATGCTCATGCACATCAGTGGAACAACACAGTTTTGCTTCATTGTTGCGTATAAGTGAAAATTAATCATCTTTAAAGCACACAGTTTTGCTTAAGGAATATTAAATACTAAAAACTTTAAGAACTTACACGTTCTAAATTTACTTGTGCAATAAAAGGACTATCCAATGGTGAGGTGGGCCAGAGGTTGAATTCATGCTTCTGGGTTCAAATCCCATGCTAACACGCATGAATGTATCATTTTGTAATGAAATAAAGTTTTAATTCTAATCCAGTAGATGTAATTGATTAACTTGGCTTCAAAGCAGTGATCTATTTATTGTGTTCCTGTGGCTCAAACATTATAACATGGCACTGGCAACAGCAAGGTCATGGGTTCAATTCCCAAGGAATGCATGAGCTGATAAAATGTATGTCTTGAATGCAATATGGATTACGGTGTTGGCCAAATCCATAAATAAATAAAAAATACTTATAAAACCTATTACCTATAACATATTACCTATTGCAACAAATGAATAACACATGGAAAACAATCATTCAAGGCAGTTAGAGCAATAATTCAACTTTTCTTTTTTAATTTCAATAGAAAAAGTTATTATTTTATTAAAATTATATTACATTATTATTTTATTTAACAAAAAATGATTGAAAGATAATTTAATATTGTTTTTAGTTTTTTATCTGTATTTGTATAGGGGTTTGAACACTGGAATCCAAGCTATAACAAGACTTGAATATTGAAGAGTTTTGGTAGTGGGGTTGTCAGACTTGTCAGGCTTGTCAAACTGCTGGGACGTAAATATATTTATATATTTCTCTCTCCTTTTCTCTTTTAGCTCTTGGACAAATCATGCTGTATGTGGATGGAATGAATGGGCTTATTGGACACAATGAAACTGTACAGTGGCTTTACACACTGGTCGGATCAAAGGTAAAATATATTTCACTATGAAAATTATCAATGGGTGTGTATTTCACTTTGTGATTTTTCCTGCTTCCTAGTGGGTCAAGTGATACATGATATATCGGTACCATATTGGTTATCGGTTATTTTCAATGTTTTTTTTGTTTGGTTGGTTGTTTTTTTTATTAGCAAGGGTTAATACATATATCAGCTGAAATTAAATATTTAATTGTTCTAACTTAAAGTTAATGTAAAAACATTAATAATTTAATAACACCATTAAATATCATTTTTAAGCAAACCTCAAAAGGAAAATGCATTTTTCACATAAATTATCAGATTGTGGTGCCTAAATTCACTTGTAGAGTAAAACAGCTGAAACAGTTTATTTAAAACAGTTGATTTTAGTTTTTGGTGTTTCACTCTTAATTTATTTAGACAAAATAGAAGCCATAACATGAAAATAATTGGCTTATTGGTATCGGCCAGAATTTCATTCATATCGGTGTGTCCTTACTTATAATGCTTAATGTATATAATAGAATATCATGAATTATATAAATACATTTCAAATAAAAATAAAATGTAAATAACACAATTTTGACATGCTATTCAGCTTTATTCAGCCTATGTCATGTATATAATTTTGAGTATTGCTGGGCCTGTGCACTTCAATGTAATGTTAATACAATGGTTTTAAAACCTAGCCTTAAAGCAAAAGTAAATGAGAAACTCTTGCTTTGAATATCCAGATCTATTATTTTGTTCTGAGGTAATGAATTCAATAAGGCCCGGAAGGTACTGTTTCTTGTATTTATGTTCTTTTTGCCAATGTTTGCAAATGTTTTAAGTTAGGGCAGCTTCCAGGTGTGCCAACTTGAACAATACTCACAGGGTGGCGTAGTTTTGCACGCAGTGTTCATGACTGACTTTCCTGTTTTTTCCCTGTATTTATGTTCTTTTAAGCCAATGTTTGTAAAGCATGCTTTAACTCAGCAGGGCAGCTTCCAGGTGTGCCAGCACACAGAGTGTGGCACGGTTTTGCACGGCACGATCAATGTTCTGGATTGATTTCCTCTCTCAGTGCTGTCCAGCCCTCTGGTGGCAATATGAGTACATACGATGAGGACACATGGATGTGTGTGTGTGTGTGTGTGTGTGTGTGTGTGTGTGTGTGTTGGAGGTTGGATGTGAATGGATGTTTGTGATCACCACATCAACAGATATTATTATGCAGCTCTGTGCTGGATGCAGCCATGTTTAAATGCATTTCTTCTTCTCTCTCTTTCTGTTATATGACACATATGAAAGATGCAGTATGGTTTGAAAGAGCAGCTCTTACTTTATTAAACACAGATCTGTTTCTCATTTCTCCTCCCATTCTCCACTCCATATACACATTCACATGCTTGACCCTGTTTTTTTTTTTTTTTTGTCTGGAGGTTGGATGTGAATGGATGTTTGTGATCACCACATCAACAGATATTATTATGCAGCTCTGTGCTGGATGCAGCCATGTTTAAATGCATTTCTTCTTCTCTCTCTTTCTGTTATATGACACATATGAAAGATGCAGTATGGTTTGAAAGAGCAGCTCTTACTTTATTAAACACAGATCTGTTTCTCATTTCTCCTCCCATTCTCCACTCCATATACACATTCACATGCTTGACCCTGTTTTTTTTTTTTTTTGGTCTGTTGGATTTCCGCGGTTCTTCTCTTTTTCACATTTTCCTTATCAGGGAAATACAATGTGTCAATATTGCCATGTCTAATGCATTTAAGAAATCATGTATAATTTTGCAAAAGCAAAAATATCTTTTTAAAAATTTTTGAAATTTTTGTTTTCCTGTAGCAATATCTGAACTTAGATAATTACAAGATTACACGAAGAAAAACTGTATACACTTATAAAACCAGTTTTTTTTTTTTTTTTTAGAAAATATATAACTTGAGTTTATTTTTAACCCTTTAGCAAGTTATTTTTATTTTTTAGCATTAACCTCACAAAAGTTTGTTCGATTTACTATATGCTTAAAGCACATATAAATAAACAAATAAATGAATGTATGAATGAATAAATAAATAATGACTGTGGGGTAAGAAAAATAAACATGAATAAATGTGTATGTCTTTGTGTTTTGTTTTGTTTTGTTTTGCAGTGAGGGTGTTCAGTGACACCACTATTTAATTGATGTTTATAGGAAATTATACTGGTTTACATAATGGGCATAAAGTTGCACAAAATACAGTATTAAATAGAAAACTAAGATGTCTAAGGGGACTACAAATCCAGGAGAATAGAGAACAGACAGGAAAAAAGGGTTACAACACAGGCTACTTGCAGGACATTTAAAGTAGCTCCTTCTCCTGTCAGTGTGCAGTCATGTGTCAGAGGCTGTTATCAATATCCTCCATGGTACCCCATTCAGGAAAATGTGTCAAGATATTTTCTGGGCATTTACACTCTTTAAATATTTATTCAATTTAGTCTAGACAGTGTAAGATCATGTGTGAGCTGCAAAATTTCATATTATTGGGTGTAAGGGCAAATGTTATAATTAGTGTTATGTTGCTGTATAGAGATAAATAGTGTTTCTTTGTGTGTGTACATGTGTGCAGTTCCGGTTGGTTGTTAAAACTGCTCTGAAGCTGCTGCTGGTTTTTGTGGAATACACTGAGACCAACGCACCTCTCCTCATCCAGGCCGTCAACACCGTGGACACCAAGCAAGGTAACATACACACATTACAAAAACAAACACACCCACGCTTATGAAAGGTGAAATACTCTTGGAAAGTTGTCGCAGTGTCTCTGGAAATCCATTTTCAACTCTCAGTCTCTGTATTTGAGTCCAAGCTGAGCTCTGGATGTTACTGTGTGTGTGGGGGACTAAAATGATAGGGAGAAACGCACTTCTCTGATGAGGTTTGGTTACCTAGAAGAGAGAAAGCAACAAGAGGAGATGACAGATAACAAATTGTTCTTGACGCATTTTAAGATATTTTTAACGTAATTGCTCATATTATCGGCCCCTGCCTTGGCAGTGAACAAAATTTGATAGCCTGCAGAGTAAATCAAGATTAATGGAATGGGGAAAAAAATTGTTGATAGGACAGCTAGAATGAAAGTTTAATACTGTTACATAAGAAGAGAGAACGCTGTCTCTGGTCTCCCAGTGAGAGACAGACAGGCTGGCAGATGAAGCAGAACGTCTCCTGCTATTAATCTACATATCAGACATTTTCTCCTCAAACTAATGCTGCTCATTTCTCTGTGAACCAGCCATATTTAAACCGATTTACTTCAAATACCGTTAGAAGTTTATTAAACCACAGTTCCTTTGAATTCAATGAATTTGTTTCAATACGTCTTCAATACGTTTCTTTATTTTTTATTTTTTTAAGACAGCTTTTGTCTGCCAAATCAAAGCCATGTGGCACAAGACTCAAAAAAACAAAACACAACAAAGCAAAACAAAACGCAAAACACACCAAAACAAAACAAACAAAAAAAACTAAACATGTTACATTTTATTCATTTAGCAGACACTTTTATCCAAAGCGACTTACAATTAGAATGAAATTAGAATGATTTATATTATATCATATGTCATTACTGTGTCAAAGCTAATAAGTCCTTAAATATCAGATAATTTGATCTTTGGTTTTAAAATGTCATGTGGTGATATTTATAAATGAATGATTAAGTGAGTGAGTGACGTGACGTGACATGTGGCCAAGTATGGTGACCCTAATGATTTTTGATATTTGTATATATTTGCATACATTTTACCTTAAAAAATGTATACTCTCTTATGTGTCATTGACCCTCATTGACCCTTTCGTTTACGTGTATCCAGGCTGTAAACCCTGGTCTAATGCCATGGAAATCTTGGATGAAAAAGATGGAATGGACACTGAGCTGCTGGTTTATGCCATGACCCTTATCAACAAGGTACCAGTACAGTATTAGGTTTCAAAAATGTCACTCTTTTTGCTCACTCTCAGTCACGTGGTGTTATACATAAAGTTACATTAGTACTTTTATTCCAACCCAGTCTCATAAAAATACGTACCTCTGGGTGCTTTTCTGCAACACTCTACCTTACTGCACGTTTTGCCGCAGTTTCAAAGAGAAATGTCCACTGAGTGGCGCTAAAACACGGGTTCAATAAGTGAACCCTGGCACGTTTTTATTACGTTGATATAGGTACGTATTGCTCTGTTTTTATTACGTTGGTTCAGGTACATATTGCGGCGGTTCAGAATTCAAATATCCGGGGACTGTCGCTAAAAGTTAATGCTCTATCCTGTTGGAAATATGCCCTACACCAAACCCAACCCTAAACCTACCCGATAGTGTTAACAAATGCAAAACTGATATAAAAACGCATTTGTTGATGCAACCGTGTCATTTGAACTTACTTATATGCAGATTTGAACCGTTTTGTCAATTGAAGTCATAACATGATATTCTTCAAGTAATTGTGCGAAAATTACGCTTTATTAATCGAAACTCTGTAAATGTGTGTGAAAACGAATAAAAGGTGTCGGAGTTTTACTGCCTCTAGTGTTCATTTCTTTTGGAAACTGCAGTGATATGTACTTATTGGTACGTATTTCGCGTCTCGCGAAAATGTGCCCCCGGGTACATTTTTGCCATGAGACCAGGTTGTTTTATTCTCATGTATCTGTGGTATTCCTGCAGACATTAGCTGGTCTTCCTGACCAGGACACGTTCTATGATGTGGTTGACAGTCTGGAGGAGCAGGGCATGGAGGCCGTGGCCCAGAGACACATCAACAGGAAGGGCACAGATTTGGACCTAGTGGAACAGTTCAACATCTATGAGGTTAGCATGTGCTCAGTTTGCTTTTCAATTCAACTTTTATTGTTGGTTTTTTTTACACCAAAACTAAAATGTATGAAGAATTTTATGAACAAAAAGTTATACTTGATATATAAAACCTTAATAAAGATGCAATATTTGCTGTTTGCTGTTAGTCTAATAGTCGTGTTTATTCATAGTCAACCCTACGTCATGAAGACGGTGATGATGAGACTCAGCGTCCTCCATCCGGACACAAAAGTCGGCGTCGGGCCAGCGTAGGAGCCACACCTGAGAGGCGGGGTTTGGAACGTCGCCGCAGCCGAAGACATTCACTCCAAAACGGGAAAGGCCACACCTCTGCTCCTTCTTCCCCCTGTCACAGCCACATGCCCAACATCCTGCCCCTCAATGGCCAGAGAATAGACGATATCAGCGAAAGGTGAGAAGAGAGAAAAAGATAGATAGAAGTTGACTTGAATAATTTACATTGTGTCTATAGTACATTTATACTACATTTAAAAACAAGTAACAGAATCCTTTATACAAGGATGTAACTAAAATTTCATACCTTCATACCTATACCTTAAGAATGCTGGCATGTAACATTTTTATTTATTTATTTACATCATTTATAATAAACTTCATTTATTAAACGTCGTTAACTAACATTTTCATTAATATTCCTTAAGAATGTTGGACATGTAACATGTTTATTTATTTATTTATTTATTTATAATAAACGTCATTTATTTATTTTTGTGGAATAAGTATTATTTTTATTACTTACCAAAGTTTTTAACTTCGAATAACTTATTTTAAATAGCCAGTCAAATATGATACATAAGATTATGTGCATTTACTTGAGAAGCAACTTTGTGTGTGATAATTTTTTCAAATAATATATACAAACAATATAAATAAAATGTTTAAATTTTAAAGTTTTTTATTTGTTTGTTTATTTAGACAGTTTATTTATTTAGACTATTTTAAACAGTTGACAAATAAAGTATCTACTAGATAATTTTGCTTCTGAAGTACATTTATCTTGTATGTGTAGTTATTTTTACTGGACAACTAAACAATACACAGATTATGAAAATGTAAAACTAATGATATGACACTTTCAATTGTTGTCTTGCGACATCTATGAAAAAGTGAAAGTGAAAATCCTTACACTAAGCCATTTTTTACCCTCCCCTGACCACATCTATTCATTTTTAGCCATAAAACACTATGTGTAGTTCAGGATGTACTGATTTTTAAAGAACAGGAAGCAGTTTTATATTGGGTGTTCTATCACGTTACTTTTGACATGAGAGTTTTTAAGTCCCAAAAGAAGATGAAGAATTTATTAATAATGCTCCGAGGGAGAGACAGAGAGCACTTGCTAGTGCACAGACATTCATATTAATCATATGTACACGAGGGAGGTGGTGGGAACCTGTGAGGCTGAGAGGAAATAGGAAGTTACTGAAATATGGAGGTTCGAGCCATGCATACTTCTCAGGGCTGTAGCACAGCATGAGGTGCTCGATCTTGTCCTTGTATATTTTGTTGTAAACTATAATAATACAACTTAATCCGTATCCTTTGAATGTTTCAAAGGACAAAGGTGAACGCATAGATATCCAAACTGGGAATCACAGTAGTATATCAGCCACCGAAAAAGCTTCATATGGTTTTTCTCTCATCCAGCGAGTCAGTCGTAAGTAGGGACACGGTAAGGTCACATAAGGCGGTAGAGAGAGAGAGTACAGTCCAGTTCAGCCGCTCTCTGTTAGTGGAATGTTGGGGAGTCTGGATGTATTCTGTGTCTCTGAGAGGATCTTATAGAGGTGATATTGAATTACAGTGCCCGTAAAATTTACCCACCACTGTGTTAGATTGGCCATCACATTTGAGTAATTAGAACGCACTGTGAGTCCTGTAATCAAGAGTAGAGATCTAATCAGAAGTTCTTTGGTGTTTAAGCATCATAAAATCCTTGTAAGAAGAAGAAAATGCAAGTATAAATATAATATAATATAATATAATATAATATAATATAATATAATATAATATAATATAATATAATATAATATAATATATAATATTAATACGGACATTGCAAGAAGAATGTTTTTAAGCCTCAAATTATATATAGTTCATAAATTCAAATTAATTTGTATAATATATATTATATCATGTAATTGTTTCCTATATTACTGATATTCAAAAGTTGAGATGTTGAGAAAAGATGAGAAAAGAAAAGAAATTCATATTTTTGTTTTGCAAGGGTGCATTAAATAAAATAAAATGTGACAGTAAAGACAATAAAGACAAAAAGTGTATCACAGTTTCCACAAAAATATTAAGCAGCACATCTGTTTTCAACATTGGTATTAATAAGAAATATTTCATAAGCACCAGATCAGCATATTAGAATTATTTCTGAAGGATCATGTGACACTGAAGACTGGAGTAATGGCTGCTGAAAATTAAGCTTTGCCATTACATAAATAATAAAAATAATAATAATAAATGTTTTACTTTTTTTTTGTAATACAGTAATTTTTAATAAATGCAGCCTTGGTGAGCAAAAAACTACAAAATTGTACTGACCCCCAACATTTTGGATGGTACATATGTTATAAAAATATATCTTATAAAAATGATCTTATTTTAGAACAAATCTTATTACCTTCTCAAGTATATGTATGTTGTTTTAAAGACATTTACATGTTTTTACTGGGAGGTGAAAACTACATTTATTAAAATACTGATTAAACTATAGTAAAATATCTAAAAGTTCCCTCTTAAAATGTCTTGATATCTAGTATCTGTTAGTATCTGGTATAGTATCTGTTATCATGTTCGTTATCTCAGCCATAATACTAAATAATTATCGACAAGCAACTTCTGTATACTGTAACTACTAACAAAACTTTTGCTATGAACTTGTGCCTGTCTGAAAGCCTGCAGTCAGATAGTGGCCAGAAAAGCAAGAATATGTCTGAGAGCCAGCAATACTCCTGTCACTATCTCTTTATATCTCACGTCACTCTCCTCCTTTTGTTGAGCTGAACAGACTGCTTGTGCTTTCGATTATTGATGACAGGATCTGCTGTTAGTGATGGGCTTCATGGGTTATTTTTCTTTGAGTGGTTTGGTTGACAGATAGTTGAATTCATCTCAGTCAGTCATCTGATCCTGACGTCTGTTAGCTAACCCACCACAGGAAATTAGAAGGACCTTTGAAGTGCGGTGTTTTCCATATTAGTAATAAATACCAGTCTACTGGGAGATGGAGAGAGAGAGCGAGACCCTTGAGCAGTAAGGCACAGGACTTCTCCTCTTCTTCCTAAAGGTCTTAATTCTTTGCTGTGTTGACTGTTGTGTAACTCAGTGGGTCTCAACTGGTGAGTCGTGACCCAAAAATCAGTTATTGTTCTGTTTTGACAATGGCAATTGTGATAAATTAAATATTTTGAAAGATTAAATAAAATTACAATTTCCAAATGATACATTTAAAATGATTCTTGCAAAAGAAATTACTTTTCATGGTCTTTTTACTGGCAGACTGGCAGCCTTTTTTATGTGTGCTTGATTCATTGAAAGAACTGACTCATTAGAGTTGACCAACATATTGATAACCTTACATATAAATAACCTGGCAAAGCAAGTAAACCATATTTTAATCAAAACCTCTGGGTTATTTCCCAGAGGTTACATCAAAACATAAACAACCATGTATTCTACTCAGAGTATTCCATTTGTTCTGTGAGTTGTGATGTTAATTTTTTATGACCTTATGCCGATAAATGAAAACAGTTTAACGCATTTACATAACCATAGGAGTTGTTGTCTTATTAAGCATAATCAGTTTAAGAGCGTGCATGTAAATGCACTCACTGTACGCTTTTGATTGACGAAAAAGGATCGGCTCATAAAAGTCATTCGTTCAGCATTCAGACTACACTGATTGTGTTGTCTATTTCGGTCTATAGATTCATGCTGCTTTCATGTGCTACCAGATATTTCCTATGTCCCACTTCTGAAGTCGTAATTACAAGTTTGTCACGTTCGAGTGCTTTGTTGTGGGAAAGAATAAGAAACATGGAGGACACCAGGTTCATTATTGCCTATTTCTTGGGGAAAAGGCTTATTAAAGCCAAACTTAATAGAAAATATTTAGTCAATATCCAACAAATTTTGAGGTGTAATATCCCATTTTCTGGCAACTATATAAACATTACCTGCATATGTAGTTTACAGCCCAAAGTCATAAATGCAGTATCAAAATTATCTCTTGGGTTTCCCAGTCATAAATACGACTTGAGAGGCCATTTGTGTCCAATTTTCATCTAGGACAGGGGTAGGCATGTTCAATCCTAGACAGCCGCTGTCCTGCAGAGTCCTGCAAATCGCACCCTAAACCCTGGGATCTTCCTCAGAGTCCACACTTTCATGACGTAATGCCGATTTGACTGTCAGGTAGAGGTCTGCCACAGAGCTCATCGAGGGCGCATATCGGCCGCAAAGGGGGCACTCTCGAGCACCCTTCTGAAAGCTAAAATGACAAATGGGACACCCTACAGTCTCATGGACTTAACGGGCACGCACACGAGGCGGCCATTGTAAGTGCACGTGAAGTGTGCCATTTGGGACAGAACCAATGTCTTAAGGATTACTAAGGCTATAGGCAGGTGAGGTTTGTTTTCAGGGTTGGAGCTAAACTCTGCAGGACAGTGACTCTCTAGGACCGACGTTGCCTACCCCTGGTCTAGGAAACTAATATTTATGATTATTCCGATAGCGCTTTGAAGGCAGCATCCGTTGCAGTGGTTTCCTGCATATTGTGTTGACATGACATGAAGTTTGACCAAGTAACATAACCTGACTTTTCCTAAAAGTTTTGTGTTGTGATTACCTGTGTCATATTGTTTGCCATCAGAGCATGTGGTGAAGGTTCTTGTTCTTGTCCTCTCCTTTCATTTGTTCTTCCTCTCCTTTCTTTACTCATCCCTCCTTTTCGCCACAGAGAGGAGGAAGAGGAGGAAAAGGATGAGGAGATTCAGAAAACAGAGCTTTCTAGACAGGCATCCGAAAGGTATTTCAGCGGAATAGGATTTCAGGGTGTAGACTCTTAGAGCTAGAAACCAGATTGTAGATCCTTATCCATTTCCTGATGTTATCTCTTCCCTGACTTGACTAACATAAATGTCTCCCAACATATCATGGTGTTCACCATCATTTACTAGATCTTCTGCTGTTATTTTGTTGTTCGTAGCTGGATGCCATCAACAGTAGATGAAGCTTCTAGCTTGTGTTTGCCTTTAAAGTGCATGGTCAACTTCATTCCTAATGCCACTGATACAGACAATGAGGAAAACCTCCGGGACAGGTCTGGGATCAAGGTTATCCACAAGGCCCCAGTGTCCTCCCCTCCTTTTACCCCAGATTTTGGCCCCCCGATATCACCCAGACTGTCTTCTTGGGCCTCGGTCAGGTCCTTGGGGGCCCTCCCATCCCAGGGTTCCTCTGTCACCTCCTCAACCTCCACCTCCCCAAGCGAAGACCCCCTGTCCCCTGTCCTTCCTCTGCTCTCTTCCACACTTCTTCCTACTTGCCCAGTGGATTTGGACGAGGTGTCTGTGGGCACTCCGCAGGCTCGAGACCCAGACAAGCACTGCAGGTAGTGCAGATAGATGCAGTAGATTCTCGCCACTCACAGAATAAGTTCCATGCATGTGCAGATGGGCTCTGTTCCAAATCTTAGTGAGCTACCGGCGTAGTTAGGGATCATAGGCACAACACAAAATCTGTTCCAGCTGAGAGTAGGCAGGAAAATTTTGGCCAATTTTAAGGCAGCTTCTCAAGTACTCCTTGGGGTTAGTATAGTCACAATATCTATCTATCTATCTATCTACCTATCTACCTATCTGTCTATCTGTCTATCTGTCTGTCTGTCTGCTGTCCATCCGTCCGTCCGTCCATCCATCCATCCATCCATTCATCCATCTACAGTATCTGTCTATCATCCATCCATCCATCCATCCATCTACAGTATCTGTTCCTCCATCCATCCATCCTGTGTGGTGTGCGTTTGTCTGGATAATGGAGTTGCTGCCTATGTAAAGTGTTTCAAGTCATATTCTATTAGGTTCCTGTCTAGAAAGAGAGCCACCTATGTAGACAGTTAAGTTTGGAATAGAGCCATTCAAAGCTGCATGTCATATTCAGAGAATGACTTTCACTCCCACATACTGTAAGTCAAGCTATGAGATCCTTGAGAGATGAACTTAGGAAACCCATGTCTGTTTTTACTGATTCAAGTCTCACAAACACTACGACCACAGTATTTGTGGAACTTTCATCCTCTAATTGGAAGGAAGTGTGGCATGGGATTCGCTTGATCTCTGGATCTCCTGTGAATGGCGAGGGTTTATTGTTTTGCCTGTTCCATCAAGCCCACCTCTGAAAAGAGTCAGACCCTCACCTAGTGGATCACCACCCTATCCCTTTGTATCCGCTTCCAAGAGAACACTGTAAAACGTCCTGTATCTTCCAAAAATTGCACCCTCATAAAAAGTGCTACACTCACTGTTTCTTAACTTATGGTCATGAGCAATATGTGGCTTATCCTGTCTTATATATCAAAAATCTTTAGACCAATAAAAGAAGAAATGGATACCAGTATGATCAGAGCCTGATAAATCATTATACTCTGTGGGCTTTATGTTGCTTCCTTTATATTTGATGGAATGCAAAAAGACAGATCGTTTTATAAACTAAAGTCTCCTTTTTTCACTTGCACCAGCCACTGTAGTGCACTCCTTAAGGATGCTAACTTTTACTGACATTTACAGCTCATCTGCCTTTCATTGGTGCATTGTACCACTACAAAGCCAAGAGAAGCCTGTAAATTAAGTCACATATAAAGAGGCAATTGTATTTCACCCTGGACAGTGCCTGTAGGGTCCACATTTCATGAGAATAAAGCTGAAAATGCTTTGCGATGTCATGTGCATGTTTGTCTGACATTAAGACTGTGGCAGCTTGAGGAACCCATCTGGATTATAAAGTGGATCAAAGACAGTCCTTTTTTAGTCTGCTGGCTCTATGCAAACGTGGACTCTTTAATATTTAATAACCTAATTACACAACAGTCTTATGCTAACGGCACAGTACGCTATTAAAGTCAACATGACATCAAAATCTTCTCTTCTGGAAAAGCTGGGCAACCATTGATGACACAGCCGACTTACCTGCCATGGACTAGCAATGGCAAGCAAGGGGTGAAGATTTAATTGGTTAGCATGGTCAAGTTTGCCCCTGCTGGTAGGTGTTGTAACTACACCAAAAAGCATCTTTCTCCATTGATGACCTTTCAAAACTAGCCTCGTATTTTATCTTTTTACATGCTACAATTGCTAATCTATTGTAGTGGATTTCACTGACATATTATTATTATTGGTGGTCTCGTAAAGGTGAAAATTGCATTTATTTTCCCCTTCTGCTGTCCTTGCTGGCTATTTAACAAGGTCTTTAATATTTAAATTAATAAACAGATACTGCTTTGATTCACTTTCTGTCTGTATTGTCACTGTACTTGTCTCTCGGCTGCACTTGTCCCTCTGTCCTCTTTTCCTGTCCCTGTTGTCAGTCAGACTAATCCTTCTGTAATTTATGTATAGATTACTAACTTCTTTTCATGTTCTGTCTCTTCTGTGCAGTCTGTCAGATGTTAGATACTCAAACACCTCATGCAGTTCATGTGGCAGGTAAGGGAACAAGTTGAAAACAAAGCAAGTTTGTGAGCTTAGGTGCAGTTTCAAAGGAAAAGGTCATGTGGGTTCAAGTCTGGCTTGTGTCATTTCCTAAATACTTCGTCCCATCTTTTCTTGTTCATCTCCTGGTGTCTACATAAAAATGTTTTAAAGTTTTAAAAGCATAAAGGTGTGCCATAGTTAACCAATTTTATATACTGATATATTTTTAAATATTTGTAATCAATTACAAAAACATGTTAAATATGAATGAAGACAATTTTATTTTATTTTATTTTATTTTATTTTTTATTTTTTTGCAGCCATAAAATTCTACAGAGCAGGTTTTCATTTGGCAAGTCGAAAATAATTCACAACACTTTAAAGTGTGATGGCTCTTTATGTTTTTAGGTGCTGGAACACTTTGGAATTTCGAACAGTGTCTGTTTGTTTCATTGGTAGTCAGTGTTGGTCAAGTTACTTCCAAAATGTAATACATTATATATTACTTATTACTGCCTTTTGAAAGTAATTAGTTACATTACAATATTACTGTCTCTGAATTGTAATGTGTTACACTACTTTTGAGTTACTTTTGAGTTACTTTCACTTTCAAGCACAAACCGCAATTACATTCAGAAATAATAGCGGTAAATAAAGCAGAATGTTATAGGCCCTAATGAACAAGCAATAAACACAATAGCAAGTCTATAGGCTAGTTCTCCTCACTCCACAACAAATCCTTTAAATTTAACTGTAGCCTATTCAGAACAAAACAAGAATGAAAAATATAAATTGCTAAACAAGTCAAAATGAATTAATTGAAAGCGAAATTGAAAGCAAACACCTTTGTTCTCACGCAGTCTACCTCTATCATTCGGCACAAATCCATGTTTCTATATTCGCGATGTATTTGAATGCTAAACTTATTTACTATGTATAAACCATGCTTTTGTACTTAACGTGCTTTCCGCAAAAAAAAAAAAAATCACACTCTTCACATGAACAAATATGTGCTTGGCCCGAGCTCAGGCTGAACGACACGGATTGTACAGACGATTTTACTTACCAGTGTATCTATATTTGGTTGACTGTATTTTATTCTGAACGGCTGCAACGTTTGCAATGCTGTAGCCTATGTTTGTGCGTGTGGAAACAGAAAATATTCCGTAATTTTTGGTCATACAGATCCTTCGAAACTGCAATGTGTTTACTTCTATTTTAAGATGCGCTTGTCATCTCGGTTTCCTTTCCGTGAACTTTTGCAGAGCGCCGCGCCACAAAAATTAACCAAAAACTCAGCAGTATATTTTACTCAGTCTTTTTTCTTTTCTTTCGTTTTGTTAATATGTTAATTATTTAAGTCAATATATATTTCGCGTATTAATTCCTTTTATATGTAGACTATGATTTAATAAAAACAGATTGTTATTTTTAGTGAAACTTAATTTGTTGCTCGTCCGCCGCATTCTTTTTCTTCTCCGACCCCGCAGTATGCCCATCTCACAAATGTAGAATCTGTCTCAGTCATCTCAACCATCGAATTACAGCAACAGGAAATAGACAAAGTATTTTACCCGAGGAATTTATTGTCTGGTGCTGTTTTGCGGTGTTGGTAAATAAATTCAAAATATGTTAAAATATGTTGTTGTAACGTGTGTTACTGAGATTGTAACGAGTAATAATATTACCCAAATTTTATTAGTAATGCGTTATATTACTGCGTTACAGCAAAAAGTAATATACTACTGTAATATTGTTACTTTTGTAATGCGTTACTCCCAACACTGTTGGTAGTAAGTGAGGATTCATTCCCAGCTCTGAGTTCTTACTCCGATAATATGTGTAATGAATCACAACAGACTCAAACATTGAGACAAGTGTAGGGAGCGAATGACAGCGTGTCACTGACCTCTTTTAATAAAGATATGGGATTGCACAGAGAAACAAGCCCCCTCGTGTCTTGAATCATATCTTCCAATACAAGGTCACATCGCGTACATCTGCAGCTAGTGATCTAAACTGGCAAGCAGCTTTATTTGGGGAGAAGAGTTTATTTTGTCACTCACTCATGTGAAAGCTTGATTTAGCAGAGCACCTGTGTGCGTGTGTGTGTGTCTTTGGCTGTTTGGGCAGTCGAGTGAGGCTTCACATTGGCCTATTCACAGAGAGTGTCTGTTGTGGTCCTGATGGAGGAAATACATGACATCATTTGGAATCAGAGCTTCACCCCCCCTTGGCTGTGTGTACTAGATGATGATAAGTGTGATAAATGAAGTGAATGGAAAATATGGCCACTAGTTCTCTTGGATAAATTGAGACTTTAGCTTTATGCTGTTAAGAGAAAACTTCAGGACAAAGAATCCTACAAATTAAGTTGGTTATATAAGGCTGAACTTTGAATTAAATTCTCTTTTTCCGTCCTTTAGCAATGGCTACGCAGGGACATATCCCGGCAGGTCATCCGGGGTGTCCAGTGCCCCCTCCACACCATACAACCGCTTCGGACCCTCAGTAGGTCCACCTGCAGACAGTAAGCCCGACAGGTGAGGCACTGTTCCCCTTTTGATGTGCATATGGCTCTGTTTTGCACAGGAATCTTTGAATGTAACAGTTCTGAGGCTAAAATGGTTATGATTATAAAAATAACAGAGAATTTTCAAAACATTTAATAGGTGTCCTCTACTATGATTGGATTACCTCCTCATACCATTACATTACATTGTCGTTCATCAGGGCAAGCTAAATATTGACTCTTTAAATGCCCAAGAATATAATTCTTGCTATATTGAGATATAGTTGTTCTGAAATTCTGTTCCTCTTTGGTTTCTCTGGTTCTCCAGGCCTACTCTAGGAGGATTGTTAACCTCCTCCTACAGGCAACATCAGGAGTCTCTGAATGCTGAACGTGAGCGGAGGCGCCTGGAGAGAGAGGAGAGACTTCAGCGCATTGAAAGAGAAGAGAGAAACCGTTTCAAGTTTGTGGACTTTCTCAGCATTCATTTTGATGCTGTATGTGTTTTCACCCAGGGCTACATTATTTCATGAATATGACAAATACATCAGCGTTTCCGACGTCATCTTGGAGATGGCCATGAGAAACATTTTATCCAGCAGTTTAGAAAAGCAGCCGAGGCCTACATCCAAATTTTATCAGATATCTGGGAGTTTTCCTGACTGGACAAGTTATTGCTTCTTATTATGGTAATTCAAAGATCAGACAGTGAATAATCATGGTGGGCTGCAGGAAGATAAATGCTTGTTCTCTCTTTATGCTTGTCAGTCCTACCATATACTCAGTCTTTTAGTCAGCCTCTTCTGTTGTGTAATATCAAATTAAAACACCAACTTGAATGGTTGCTACTTGATTAACAATAAACATAAAAAAACTATATGTAAACAATATTTAACCCCATGAACTCCAAATGTATTTTGTTGACATATAAAAGGCATTATTTTTAACTTTTTACATGTTTGCTCATGTTGATTTTCTTTTTTGCAGTCGGGATTATGTGGACAAGAGAGAAGAGGTCAAACAAGCTCGAGAAGAAAGGTAAATTCCAGAGTGACTTAATATACTATACTATAATTAATATAATATAATATAATATAATATAATATAATATAATATAATATAATATAATATAATATAATATAATATAATATAATATAATATAATATAATATAATATAATATAATATAATATAATATAATATAATATAATATAATATAATATAATATAATATAATATAATATAATATAATATATAGTCACACTTTATTTTAAGGTCCAATTCTCACCATTAACAAACCATTAACTATTACTTTTTCCTCAATGAACTCCTAATTTGCTGCTTATTAATAGTTAGTAAGGTAGTTGTTAAGTTTAAATATTTGGTAGGATTAGGGATGTAGAATATGGTCATGCAAAATATGTGCTTTATAAGCACTAATAAACAGCCAGTATGTTAATAATAGGCATGCTAATAAGCACCTAGTTAATAGTGACAATTGGTCCCTATATATAAGTGTTGCTAATACAATATTATAATGGCTCTCTGGAATATTTGATCCTGATTGGTCAATCATGGCATTAAGTGGTCAAATATGTTTGTATAGTGTACAATGAACTGTACCGTATATTTGGCTATTGTTCATGGCAGCTTATTGGTCCTATCGGTCTCTCCTCTTGTGACTTAAACCTTTACAGTAGCTACTAACTTGGAGGACTTCAGTATTACTTTGTAATTTTAGTAAATTAGTATTCTAATGTTGTTTCAATGGTTGTTTTGTTGCTAAAGTAAGTATTATATTAAAAAACATCCTTATGTTTCTAACAGTGTAATGATGGACAGAAATTTGTTCTACTTTCTTTATCATGACTTATATCAGACAATTATTTCTCATACAGTATCACAGAAGATTTCTATCATATTGGATAAATTACTGCGGTCCAATGCAATTATGTCATAAAGCCTTGTGCCGTGTTTAATATCAATTATCAGCACAATGGTAGTAATACACCTTGAAAACATTTATTGTACTGCGCAGCAGATGGGAAGTGTGTCGGCACGCGCTGCAGGTGAAATATGGGCGTCAGGGCCCCTTTATGCCTGCTGTAGATTAAGACCTTTAAAGACGGCAGGACAAGGTGTGTAATTGACTTTAGACATGGGCTTTTTCCATTTACAGTAAATGTTAAAAACATGCATCCTGGCAAATGGAAATGTCTTTGCATTTATCCAAGATCTTATCAAAAGTCACGGTCTTCCAAACTTGATTTGATGTGAACCTTACAGTATAGTATAATGATGTTATGGAATTAAAGGATAAGCCAACTTCAGGTGATAAAAAGAAAATGTTATATAGTTATGAAACATCTGGTTCTTGTTTTTAGTAAATGTTTTATATAAGAACTGGCGCATATTTTTTGGGTTGATAAGACAGGAGCAGACAGCATCTGTTTTGACGCCTGTTAAGGGAGAGTTATAGGTAACATAGTGGGAGGATTTGGTGTGGAAGAATTTGGAAGTGAAGTTTGTTTATGTACAAAATTGGAATCCATATTCTCTTGCATGCTGATTGCACTGAAATTGTCTTTGTTTTATTTATCGGTCCACGAGTACAATTCCCCTGAAGCAAATATTAATCATTAAATCATTAAAATCATTACAAAATCTGGTTTAAAACACACATGCCATACAAATGTAATCTTGTGAGTATGCATATCTTAATCACTACTTTCAAAAGTGTTTTTAGAAATGAATTATTAATTCATAAATATAATTAATAAATATAATACGTTTTAGGGGAGTGACGGCACATGACATTTTGCAACTTTAATTTATTTATTTGTTCGTTTATTTTTTTGGTTGGACCGTAATATTTTTCAAAAATTAATAAGTAAAGCTGTTTTGTTGAAATTGTATTATTTTTGTAATTATTTTTTGTAAGGATTTTTTTTAATGATATCTGCACAGTATCAAAGTGAATTTTAAATTCAGAAATGAAAAACATACTCATCATAGAACAGGTTTATTTAGGTCATTTAATGGATGTTACATTTTTACATTAAGTAAAACATTAAGTTACATTTTCTTTTTGAAGTCAGACATGAAAATGAGCTTTGCGTAATTGCCCTGATACATAATGTTTTTCAGTGACTTTCATCGTTTTATGTGATGTATGCAGATATAAGCAATTGGAGCGGCTGGCAGCAGAGGAAAATGAAAGGGAACAGCCAAGGACGACACGGGGGCGAACAGAAATCACCCTCAGCCTGACTTCACGAACCTCCAGCAGCTCCTTGTCTCGTTCTTCCACCCCTTTGACTGTAGAGGCTCAAGAGGATAAACATTCTGTCCCAGATCCAGCACGAGGTGAGATTCCTCTGGGTTCAGTAATACAGTGTGGCATTTCTGGAAAATTCTTTGGTCCTAATTTTTCCTCCAAAGTATGGAATCAAGCTGTTACCACACAAATGTTTTGTCAAGAAAACAATGCAAAGCCACTAGGGAAGTCAGCCATTAGGAAAAACTACATTTATTTGAGGTTTATTGACCTGAAATATTAACCACAATTTCAGAAATTGGGTCAGTGGTCAGTCAGCCTTTCATATACAGCCACATCTGAATCTGAGGGGCTGGAGTTGGTATGAACGGACTGAACGACTGGAGCCTGGTCAATCACTCAGTCTCACTGTGGAGTTTCCGACTAGCTTGAGACACACATATTCACATGAGAATCACACAGCTGGGTACCCAATGTTTCAATCTTCTAAGTTTAATTTTAATTTTAGTCGCCTTTTAATCTTAGTTCTAGTTTTTCCATGAGAATTCCCAATCTCAATGGCAGCTCTTAGGAAATGAGTAAGTATACAATTTGAACTGTGTAAAGGGGGAATATTTCTTTTCATGTTTTTAAAGTTTTAAAGTAATAGTTCACCCAAAAATGAAAATTCTGACATTATTTACTCACTCTCATGTCATTCCAAACGCATATGACTTTATATCTTCTGTGGAATGCAAAATAAGATATTTTAAAGAATGCTTCAGATGTTCTACAATACAGCATTTGACACCATGGACTTTTTCACATTCCTTATAGTCATTTTCAAAATGTTCAAACATTTTCAAAATCCTGTAGTCATACAGGTTTGCAATGTCATAAGGATCAGTAAAAGATGACAGAATTTCAGTTTTTGGTGAACTATACCTTTAAAAAATCAAAAAAAAAAAAAAAGAACCGGCCACTTGCAAAAATGTAATTTAATAAAATACATGAGATATGACTGCCAATTAAAATGTTTTTATTACAGTTAGGAAATTTTAAAAAATTATGTATTTTCCATGAATATTTGAGGCAGCGTAACTGAGTGAGTGGTTAAAAGCATTGGTTTGTAACCAGTAGGTTAAAGGTTTAAACCATACAGGATGTGGGCTTTGAGCAAGATACTTATTCCTAGATTACTCTGTGAACAACAACAAAAAACAATGTGGCGGTGTGACAGAATATTTTCTAGAATAACAGGGTCATATTTGATTATAGTACAAAATCAGAGGGAAAGAAACACTTCCATCAGCCGTGACATAATAATTGACTGGAGTGGCTTGAGGTTGTCCATTCAGTGAGGCACTATTTATATCACATTCATGTGGTTTCTGAAGGCCAGAGCATTGGTCACACACTGGTCAGTGAATGAAAGCATGACCAGCCGTGTGTAAAAGGATAGCAGTGTGGATCTGACTGTGGTTTCAGAGGTCTGAGCTCCTCCCAGAGTATAAATTGAAAATATGGGACAGATTAACTGGAAAAATAAGAAAAAATACTTATTAAGAATAGGATTTGTGTGTGTGTGTGTTATTTCAGCAGTATATCAACAGCACACTTCCTATATCCTTAATATATTTTCATAATTAAAGTGTAATATATTGTATACTCTATACTATCTGTATACTATATCCATAATATTTTTCCATAACAACGCTCAGTCATTCAGCTTTTATATTTTTCCTGTGTATTCAAATAAAACTTTGATGGTAAGGTCGTGTGGAATTTTATTTTGTTATTGCCTATGCTCCTGCAGGATCACATTTCCTGTATTTATTTGCTTTTCTGAATGTGGAGGAGTAGATGTGGTTAATGTTGTGTAATGTGTAATGTTATGGGGGTTACCGTAACACAGACACAGGGAGAGGGGGATGTGGATGTGCAGACTGCACGTGAGGGCTGAGGGGTGCGTGCATTGTATGCATGCAAAGTTTGTGCACTCTTCCTTAATCAGATTTTTGGTCTTGTTTTCCAGTAAAAACATCTTTAAAGTAATATTAATTTAGTTGGTAAGCAAAATTTTATTTACTGAATCACTCACTCAACCAATGTGTTCAAAAACACACAAACACACACACACACATCCAAAGTTCTGGCACGAAACTCTAGATGGCGCAGTCCGATAGGTCAAACTCAATCTGACATAATGACATCATTATCAGATGGTGCAGCTGATTGGTTCTTTTTGTATCAGCAGCCAAAGAGCTTGCTGCTTAACATTTAAATACTTGGCTAGTGCTTGCTGTAGCAGTTGCAGCGTGCTTCAGAAACCCTCCACCTTCCCCAGCTCCACCTATATAGATCTGCTACGGGGTGATTCGTGTATGCTATATGGGGGTTATTTCTTCTACGTTATATGTAAAGTAGCAGTATTACTTACATGCTCACAGCAGCATGCTGTGGATATGTTGCCAGTAGCAAGTCTCAGTACAGACTCAGTACCGCAGCAGCAGCAACAGTGTAGCAGATCTATTCCGCCAAGACCAAACACATTAACATTGTTATTTAAATTACCATGCCAATCCCTCTGAGAGTTGTCATGACAGAAATATATTGATACTCTGTAGAACAAGAATGGCTCTCCCAATAATAACTCTTTACTTGACTAGCAAGTATCTTCACATAGCTAACACCTACTGGCAATTTAAACATGCAAATGAACCTCCTATATATCCCTCTCAAACTTCCTGTTTCAATAGGAAATATGTCAACACAGGACAGAGGACATTTTGTTGTGGTCTTTATATCAGGACATGGTTAGTATAACTTGTAAGGCCTTTAGCATTGTCATTGGATGGAAGATTCTTCATCACAAGTTTATTTTAAAATGGCCTTGTTTCATCATTAGCTACATGGAAGTTGGGCTTCATATCTGGAATGTTTACCAAGCCAATCTTCCCCCCCCCCCAGGAGCTTGG
>NW_015539887.1:1826348-1828530 GCF_001515605.1 Sinocyclocheilus anshuiensis
AACTGAGTCTGAAACAAGCCATCCCGTGCAGGCAGCAGTTGCGTGGCCTTCCTCAGAGCCTCCCTCGGCCTCAGTGTCTGCGCTGGTCTCACCCTCCAAACCAGAGGAACAGAGACCTGTGGAACCATCAGACATCACGCTCTCTCTGTCTCCAACAAACTCTGAGCCGGAGAGACCTGAGACAGAGGAGAAAGCAGAGGAAGCTGAAGCCGAAGAGTGTGAAGAACTGGTAGTGAGTGGAATGAAAGAGGAAAAGAAAGAAGAAGCAGAAGGAAACTTTGAGGAAGAGACTAATGAAATGGGTACAGAGGAGTGTGTGAGAGAGCAGATGTTAGAGAGGGATGTAGAAGAGAGTGCCGTCCTGAGTGAGAAAGAGAGGCAAAATGAGGAACTGAATGAGAAAGATAACTGCTCTGCCTCCAGCATCTCCTCAGCCAGCAGCACTCTGGAGAGAGAAGAACGAGAGGAGAAACACGTCAGTGACAGTGACTCAGGTGAGAACAACTCATACACAAGTCAAATTCTGTGAGTGAGTGCAACACAGAGGGTCTGACATGCACCACGGGGTCATAGTAAACATTTATCTCTGCCAAGTATTTATTATCCACCATGAAATGTATTTTATTTTATTTTATTTTATTTTATTTTATTTTATTTTATTTTATTTTATTTTTGGTCCTCCGAAAAACATTCTAATTATGTTTTCTAATAACCCTAACCTAACAATACACTAATAATCTACTGAGATGTAGTTAACATGTAGTTGCATATTAATGAGACTTATATGTATATGTTATATGTTGATATGTAGTTGCAAAGTTACTTTTAGTTGGCAGAATGTCTAAAGTGGACTATTGAAATAAAATGTAAGACATTTTCCTTGCATACTTGCGTCTACATCTAAAACTGCACCTGACACAAGGTGCAGACCAATAGTATGTATATTAACTCGTGGGAACATGATATTATGTCGTGACCACGAGATCATTTTGTCGAGGTAACGACATCCTTATTTCGTGGCCTCGAGATCCTATGTTGAGGGAATGACATCCATTTCTCGTTTAATGCGTAAACAAACCTGTGTGACCATAGCAACCCGGGATTATCAAAAATGGATAAAACATTTTTATTAACATTAAACATTTAATTTAATATTTGTATATTATTATTATTATTACATTAACTTATTAGGGCTATATTTTTATATTTATTGTTATACATGCTTATTTCCCCTTTCAATTTGTGTATCGCTTTACCTAGTTAACGTTTTGTATAATTATACTAGCATTTGCTAGCCTATCATATATTTTGCAAATAAATGCCTGACAATTATGCTAATAGAGTTTTGACTTTATGATTGTATTTATGCCCATGTGTGATGATAAATGAGCGTGCTGTGTTGTCATTTACAAATGAAACTATGTGAATGATTAATTCCTCAACGAAACTCTATAGTATTTATAATTATTGTCTATTAATTAGCCTAAATAAAATGAAATATATGTTACATTTAAACTGCATTCCAGAAAAAATTCCAGTCAGCAAAATCAAAGCTTTATTGTCATGTTGAGCATTTACAGTAGGATATTATTTACAAAAGTATTCAGAACGTTAAGTAAAGAGATCAAAATGAAGGGAAAAAATTTATATAAACGAATATAAAAATATAACCAATAATAATAGGCTAATAATAATACAATCAGTTAATGGACTTACAAGATTGTAGGATGGATAAAAATTGTTTTATATTTTATATTATGCACTTTATGTAACATTTATTCATGATAAACTTTATTTGAATGCTGACTATCACACATAATACAGTCCGGTAGCTAAGGCCTATGGTTAATATAATAAATTAATAATATAGTAATTTCTATAATAAATAATATAATAATTTCTTAATTCAAAAGAAAATATTAATGAATCCATCTCTGATAATCCCAGGTTGCTATGGTCACGCAGGTTTGTTTACGCATTAAACTTGTGGCCACGAAAAAAATATGTCGTTCCCTCAACATAAGAAGTCGTGGCCACGAGAAATGGATGTCGTTCCCTCAACATAGCATCTCGAGGCCACAACATAAGGATGTTGTTACCTCGACAAAATTATCACGTTCCCACAAGTTAAAGGGGTCATATGATGCTGCTAAAAAGAACATTATTTGGTGTATTTGGTGTA
>NW_015539887.1:1828566-1843309 GCF_001515605.1 Sinocyclocheilus anshuiensis
TATCACGTTCCCACGAGTTATTATGTCGTGGCCACGACAAAATTAAGTGAACCGAACATGTCAGCTCCCAGGCACCGTACAATAGTGACTGTCCTCTCGTTTTTGATTTCGTGCCTTGATATTTTGCAAGGATTATTTCACATATGTGGAAAATGGAGTTCTGGGAGAAAATCATCCTAGATAAACCTATGATGGTCAAAACAATGTTGTAAAAGTTAGAAGAGTCACAGATGTTTTATTTAGTAGACACGTGTCTTTTATTTGAAGCATGCACATCACTTGCATCAGCAAGAATCAGACAGACAGAGTTATTAGAATTTTATTTAAGTGATGCATTATGTTGCAGTTCATAAATTTACCAGCCAACTGGTGTTTTTATTCACATTGGTTTGCCAAGCATCAAATGATATATTTGTTTTTAAAATAATAATAATGCAAACAACAGTTTCATGGTCAGAAAGAAATATTTATGGCTAGTTTTGTTCCCAGTTTAAGGCTATTTTCCCAGTTTACCCATCATTGGCCGATAAAATGAAACAAAATATAGTTTCCTAGTTTACTTGTCATTGGCAGGTGTGACAAAAAGTTTTGGACAGTGGCTACACATTTTCATTGTAAGCTAAATCCTTTTAGCAGTGAAAATTCATTCTAGTTTCAGCATTTCTGTTTTTTCCTTTATCAGTGGCAGATTACAACATAAAAATAGACATGTTTTGTAAAGATGGACTCTAAAAATGTTACATATTGTTGAAACTTTTTCTGAATTTGTACTCTTAGGCCAGTGGGCAGACTGTATGAATACAGCGGATGTGAACGATCAGTGCAACAAAGTTCTTAACAGCAAACGCTTCATGCTGGACATGCTTTATGCTCAAAACAAGAAGGCAGAAGAAGATGAGAAAGAAAAGGAGAATGAGAACAAGTGTTCAGGTCAAGATTCCACTGTGACCAGCCTTGCTTGTCGCATCTCCACTCTGGAGGCGCAACGGGAAGCTTGTGACGACAACATGAAGAAACTGGAAGTGGAGCATCTGGATAACCAGGGTAGTGTACGGGCTGTGGCTGAGAAATTTGGAGATTTGGTGAAAGGACTGGTATCGCCTCATGAGGTGGAGCATTCTGGGAAGGAAAAGCAGCGAGCACAGGGAAAACCGGCTCCTTCACCAACACCCCCTAAAAAGGAGTCAGACCACATATGGGACCAGCTGATGGCCACACCACGGGAGCTACGTATCAAAGAGCTGGACTTCACGGACTTGGGAGAGGAGGATGATGTAGACATTTTGGATGTTGGTAATGTGATCGGGTCAAGTGACCTCACGCCACCTCCGCCCCCGCCCCCCTGCTTGCCCAGCCTTCCACCCCCGCCACCTTTATTTGGATGCCCTCCACCTCCCCCTATCCCTGGCATGATGATGCCCCCTCCACCGCCTTTTTTGGCTTCAGTACATCCCCCACATCTCGGATCTCCTCAGCTTAGTCGAGGAGAGCCCCCACTCTTCCAGAAGAAGAAGAAGACCATCCGGCTGTTTTGGAATGAGGTCAGACCTATAGACTGGCAGTACAGCAACCACAAGAGATGCAGGGAGTCACTGTGGTCCAAACTTGATCCGGTCAAACTGGACACAGCCAAATTGGAAAACCTCTTTGAGACGAAATCCAAGGAGCTCCCAGTTACAAAGGTACTGTTAAATTACCTCTTTTCAGTATATCTTCCAAATTGTAGTCATCAAGTCTGCGTTTTTGTTGTTTACATCCTCAAGATTATTGGTTTACTTAATATTGCACAAGTTATTTCCTCATCAGTGTCATTATAGTTAGTGGTAGATCCAGAGTTATCCATAAGTATAGACCAGGGTAGGGTTGCACCAGCCATTTGGATGGTCTTACTTAAAATGGGATGTAAAGGTCACACTACGCCATGGTGTCCAATCCTGCTCCTGGAGGGCCACTATCCAGCAGAGTTTAGCTCCAACTCTAATTACACACACCTGAACCAGCTAATCATGGTCATACTAGGCATACAAAATCTTACGGGCAGGTGTGTTGAGGCAAGTTGGAGCTAAACTCTGCAGGACAGTGGCCCTCCAGGACTGAGTTTGGACACCCCTGCACTATGGTCATAGTAACTACTGGTTAGTGTATGGCTGATGTTTCAGACTTCATCGATTTCTTGCTGGAGTGCTGCTAAGAACTCATTTATTCACATAATTTTATTTCTCTAAAAATGTAAATGAGTTTAAATGTCAATATTAGTGGTTTCCGTCCCATGTTTTATGCAAATTTTTGGATGCCGCATGAAAATACTAGATGAAAACCTTAAGAGGTGCATAAAATCTTAAAATGTGCATAAAAACGTACTGTATGCACTTAATTGAGGTAGATCAAGTTTTTATACAATAAGAAAACGTGCATAAGCTACAATGTGTAAACACATTAAAGAAATAAATTCCTCAATGCACAACAAAAAACTTATGTGACTTTGCTTCAGATAATATGATTGGATAACTGGACTAACCAGTGGACCAATCCCATTGCACACCTTCTCAAATGTTGTTTTATTCATTCTGAAATGCCTGAGCCAAAGTCTGTCATCAAAATGGTTTGGTTTAAATATCTCCCAAAACTGTCCCACACAATTGCATTCTCAAACATCATATATCCACCTCCAAATGCAAGATAACATAACAGCGTTTTTTATTGCATTTCGTCTGCACAATCTGATGTGCAAGTAATTTATTATGTAGGAAAGCAGAGCTACAGTGGCTTCCCCAGTTGCAGCAATTCCCAATTTTATTATTGATAATTTGACCCTGCTTTGAAGTGACGATTTTGTTCTCTTGAACACATGGGACGGAAACTGTTCTTTGCTCATTGATATAGTTTAGTTGCCTTTAACTTTATTATATTAAAGCATTATTTATGGAGGTTTTTTGTAATTGTTTTTAAACAATGTAGAGATCAAAACACCTCAACAAATGAAAAACAATGCCCTCACTGTAAAAATGAATGAATGAATGAATGATATTTTTCATTAATAAAATTAAAAACATCAGTGCACAATTTTCCATACCACAATCTGTCAAGCACATCTTACCAGCAAACATACACTCGTTCACATTCTTCTCTTCACTCTCCGGGGCAGAAGTCTCCAAACTCATCCTTTCTAATCATCCTACTACTCGTTCGCTTGATCCTATTCCATCTCACCTCATTCAAGCCATTTCTCCTGCCGTTGTACCTGCACTCACTCACATCATTAACATATCCCTTTACACTGGTGTTTTTTCCCTCAACATTTAGACAGGCTCGTTTAACCCCACTACTTAAGAAACCCACCCTTAACTCATCTCTTTTAGAGAACTACAGACCGGTTTCCCTTCTTCCTTTCATTGCAAAAACACTTGAACGAGCTGTGTTCAACCAAGTCTCTGCCTTTCTCACACAGAACAACCTCCTTGACAGCAACCAGTCTGGTTTCAGAAGTGGACATTCAACCGAAACTGCCTTGCTCTCAGTTGTTGAAGCCCTAACCAATAGCTGCTCGCATAAAATTCAAGGCATTGAAGTTTGCCTATAAAACCACCACTGGCTCTACACCCTTTTACCTAAATTCATTACTTCAGACTTGTGTGCCCTCTAGAAGCTTGTGTTCTGCAAGTGAACGGCACTTTATTGTGCCATCCCAAAGAGGCACAAAATCACTTTCTCTGACTTTTAAATTAAATGTTCCCTCCTGGTGGAGTAAGTCGCTTTGGATAAAAGCGTCTGCTAAATGACTAAATATAAATGTAAATGAATGAATGAATCGATCAATCAATTAATCAATCAACAAACAAACAAATAAATAAAGGCAACCGGGTTTAGGTGTTATCAGTATAATCAACTTATGGAAAAACTGTTGTATCAGCTTGCTTACATCAAACATAATAATGTAAGTTTTATGAACTCTTTTAACATTTTCAGTTAACCTAAGCATTAATAATACATTAAAGTGATGTAGAACTTTCTTAGTTTATCTAATGTGTGTGTCAGTTTGTTGAAAAAACTGGAAAAGTTATATAAAGTTACTTTTGTGTACCAAAATAAGTTGTATATATTTACTAAAATGGAAGAAACTCTACAGAACACTAATCACTAATCTAATGGTGACTTTACAAAAAATATGATCAAAAACACTACATGAAGCTATTAACTCTAAATAACAAATATTTATTTTATAAGTCACCATTTTTTGACCAAAAACAAATTACTCAGATCATCTGTGGTCAAACTATATATATATTGCTCTACTTTGGTTTTACCTGGCTTTTATCAGCACATGTGAACACAAGCTATAGCTGCTAGGAAGTTACTTTGATCTTTTCTGGGCCTTTCTTCTGTAACACATGGTATGAATTCTGACACCTTCCGTTTTCCACAGCTCTTTCTTATGACATGATCGCACGTGTTTAAAAAAGAGCTGCAGAATGTAGGTCAGAATGGTAATAGGTTGGTTGATTGGCTATGATGGATTCCTTGTATTACCTAAAAGCTTCATCAAAGGTGCTTTCTGGGATCCATAAATCCTGCTGCCACTCAAAACAAAGTCAAGTCACAAGTCATAGCTTGGCTGAAACATTCTTAACCTAATCAATACAGCCTGTTACGAGGATCTCGAAATTTGTGTGTGTGCTATACACTGGAACATGAACTGCACCGTCATTCAAGGTTGTATAACAAAGTTAATTTTATTCTTTCATGTACATTATTTTTCATGTACAGAGATAAATCCCTGACCTGATAGAATGAACACTGATGTTCACCATCACAGGTTTTAAGTGTTGGAGATGAATTGATGTTCTTAGATGAAGATCTATTATATTATTTGGCTTGTTTGCTCTAAGATGGTGTCTCAGAAATGTGGCCTGCATGGGGTTTCCTCTCTCTGCTCTGAGCAATCTTTTCCAGCTGTTTTTCATTTTCAACCCATTCTCCCTCCCTTTTTCCTCTGAGCCCCTCCTCTCCCCCTCTTTGGCAGCAGACGGAGTACCATCATGGCTCTGCTCCTCAAGAAATATTCTCCATCAAAGTCCCAAAATAGCCCTCAGGTGCTTGCGTGCCTTTTTGGCGAGTAAACATTAAATATATCCCGGTTTTCTGTTCATATCTCAGGAAGCCATTTTTGAGGTAATTATCCACATTAAAGAAATGCCTTTCCTATTCAGCTCAGTGGCCAGCGTGAGAGTTAGAACAGACTGAAGGATCCGTATTTCATTTTAGGTATGGGAGAATAGATGTGTATCGTGATGGGCGAAGCAGGCTTGTTGTGGGAACTAGAAACTTTTATTTTATTATTATTAATGTTGAAAACATTTGTACTGCTTAATATTTTTGTGGAAACTGTGATATGTTTGTTTCAGGATTCTATGATCAGATTAATGCATCCTTTTCGAAAACGTCAAAGCTCATTTTCAGTAGGAGCTATCTTTATTAATAAACTGCATATTTGAAGTTTACACAACTACATTCTTGCCTAAAAAGTCTTAAAATTACATTCTGTGAAACATAAGTAGAACCATAAGTAACTGTTTTATCTAAACAGTTTTTCAGCTTAGGCAACATGTGTAATGGTATTATTTAATTGTGTCATAAAGTGAGATAATATTACTTAGCTGATGTGTAAAATGTTAGACATGATATTAGGACTCTTAAAATTTTAAATGGCACATTTTTACCACAAAATATTATCCTTCAAAACATATGAATTGAGATCTGGTATTAAAAATCACAAAAATCTTAAGATTTTCCTGTGATGCATGTGTGTGAACCGTTTGACATTGTTAGAATACAAATTCACTGGGCAAAGTCATAGACTACGGGCATTTGTTTTGTTTTGTTTTGTCTGAATACAGTTCTATTTTGTCTAGTGAAGCCAACCAGAAAACCTTGATGTCTTGACCACTCAAAGTATAGTCACTATGAATAACTCTGATGATCTGTTTATATGTCTGATTTCAGAAAACAGCAGCAGATGGGAAGCGTCAGGAGATCATCATTCTGGATTCCAAAAGAAGTAATGCCATCAACATTGGCCTGACGGTCCTGCCGCCTCCTCGCACCATCAAAACAGCCATCCTCAACTTTGACGAGTACGCCTTGAGCAAAGAGGGCATAGAGGTAATACTGCACCGGTTTAAAATCACATTCCCTTTCGCAAATTATGCCAAATCAACCGCAAGTAATGAAGCAAATTCGACATGATGAAATTATTAAGAAAAGCTACAATAAAACTCAATACATACGTTTCAATTATAAAGCTAGTACAATGCATGGTTACACTTTAATCCAGAGAATGCCAGACAGGTTACCATGCAGAAAACACATCTGTACTTAATACCAACCTTGTTTTAAGTCCACGTGAGTCACATATTCCTTGAACCCCTCTTCGGTTCACTTTCGCTCTCTTTCTTTCTCTTTCTCTTTCTTTCTCTCGTTACATCAATCATTCAGGCATTTATGATCATCCCCAGACTGCTACATGAAAGCATATTTTTACCAAAATACATGGTTTTCTACAACTGTGTTCAACAAGACAGAGACATACAGACTCGAGTTGGCAAACCAAAAGCATTGAGTCAAAGCTCGTGTCCAAAATAACTCAACCTCTTTGCCCTGAGAGCATACACATTTACTTTGGATTTCCGCAAAACCAATAGATTTTACCCTTAAAACTAATGTTTAGCAAGTTGGTTTGGCTTTTATTTTTTGTTTTGGTTGGTTTTAAATATTATGTGGATTTCCTGCAAAAACTGAAGCATTTTTGGCAGCAGCCATGTAATTCATCTCAAAGATTAAAGGTTAGAAAAATGCTTAATTTAGGCTGTTACAGTCCATGATACAGATCTGAGGTAAATGTCTCAATATCAACATGTGAATAATGGAGCTCCCATTTTCTCATAAAATCTGTAATTTTTTATCTTTCGTCATGGGAAAAATGGATTAGAGTGTTTCTCTCCACCCTTTATGTCTCTACAGAGAGCGTTATATTCTCACAGACAACCGCAATTTATGTTTCTCAAGATTTTATCAGAAATTTTGTTCTGGTCAGGAGAAATTAACTTTTCTATTCAATTATTCAGTTGTGCAACGGCGGGATATGCCCGTAGCAGATGAAATAGCAATGAAATAGTCATCATTTCCCACATTTTTGAGTAATGCAGTGTCTTTCCAGGTGTTGTTATTCATCAGCGCTCACATGATTGATGGAGCGAATGCCTTTCTAGGTGTGAATCCCCATATACAATGGTTTCTGACAGTGATACTAACACTCCCTGCTGGGTCTCGTGCTCTTTTGTAGAAAATCCTGACAATGATTCCTACGGAGGAGGAGACGCGGAAGATTCAGGAGGCCCAGCTGGCGAACCCTGACACTCCGCTGGGCAGCGCAGAGCAGTTCCTCCTCATTCTGTCCTCCATCAGTGAGCTGTCCGCCCGCTTGCAGCTTTGGGCCTTTAAGATGGACTATGACACTTTAGAGAAGGTCGGCCTCCTGTTCTGTTACCCCACTTAAAGGTGCTGTATGTAGGATTGACACCGAGTGGTTGAACTAGGTATTGCAGTCCAAATTAAAAATATTGGAGAGGGTTTTTTTCACCCGGTCCCTCCTCCTCAGACTTGACGCACACGCAGGTTGCCAGATTGACGACACCAACACTTTCGTTTGCCAGCCTCCATGACTGAAATGAAATAAGCTGTGTTTCCCGCCAACTGGCAACCTGGGGTGCCGAAATACAATTGGGTAAACTGGCAGTGGGCGGGTTTCACAAACCAAAACAGAGACCGACATTCCGGCTCGGAACGCACATTTTCAAAGGAGAATAACTGACTGTAGCATTGTTTTTCAGATAAACAAATATGTTAACTTAGCATGTTTCTTAAATATCTGCAAACATATTATGCTATTTTTATGCTTTAGTAGAGTCAAAAACTTACATACAGCACCTTTAAACAAATTAAATTACATCATGGTGGTTTGGAGTCAATTGTTTTTGACCTCTCCTTTACTATATTGTCAGCACTAGTGGGTTGTGGCCCAAAATTGGGGTGGCAAGTCTGGTCTGATAGATAGCAGAAAGAAATCAATGCTAAATGTAATTAATAAAGTGCAATTAACTAATATGATCATGTATAATTTGGATGAGACATACTGTATACAGTTTGCTTGACATATCCTCATCTTCAAAAACCATGAAACAAACTACTCAAAGGAAAATACAATCATGACTGCATTAAATATGGTTTTAAAATGTGATTACATGAGTTTTATATAATCAATGATTGGCAGAGAACTTGAAATCATAGAAATGTAAAAGTAAATTTACAAATTAAACTATAAAAACAAATTTAGTCAGTTTATTTACCTTAATATAAAAAAACTGCATTAATACACATAAAGGTTTGGGGTTGGCAAGTTGTTGTTTTTTTTTTTTGAAGAAGTGTCTCATACTGAGCAAGGCTGCATTTATTTGATCAAAAATACAGTAAAAACTAATAATGTGAAATATTATTACATTTTAAATTTGAATGACTTCAATAAATTCTAAAATGTAATTTATTTCTGCTTCTGTCAAAGCTGAATTTTCAGCCGCCATTACTCCAGTGTTCAGTGTCACATGATCCTTCAGAAGTTATTCTAATATGCCGATTTGGTGGTCAAGAAACATTTCTTATTATTTTCAAAGTTAAAAACAGTTGTGCTGCTTCATTTCCTGGAGACCATCATACTTTTTTCAGGATTTTTTTGATGAATATCAACAGCATTTACAGTATTTAAAAACTTTTGTGATATTATAAATGTCTTTGCTGTCACTTTTGATCAATTTAATGTGTCCTTGCAGAATAAACACATTAAAAAGTATTAATTTCGAAATAATTCTGTATTTATTAATTTACTTCATTACAGTATATAAATGTATTAGCATTAATATATAACAAATTCCAATGTTTTGTTGTTGTAAGAACAATGTTAGGGCTTTTGGGGTTTTTTATTTTTGTATTGTGTTGCAACAGCAGATCTTGAAGCAAAGCCGCAAGTCTACAAAATTCTTTCCCAGAGGCTATTTATTTCAAACCCATTCTTTTTCTCTTTCTCAGGAAGTAGCAGAGCCACTACAGGACCTGAAGGAGGGCATGGACCAATTAGAAAAGAATAAGACGCTGCGCTGCATCCTTTCAACTCTGCTAGCTATTGGCAACTTTCTCAATGGGACCAATGTAAGTGCCAGCGAATACTACAGCTCTTCTTTCAACCCCTAATCTCTCCATGTCCATCTGTCTTTCTTTCTGTTTGTCTGCTGTATTCGCTTAGATCTTAATAACGTTAAAAAGGCTGATGGAGATAAACCTGATAAGGTGGTGAGTTTGGCATGAAATTTCTTTTGTTACCGTAAACCATTGAGAGTGGGCTGCAGAACAAAGCCAGCGAGAGTCATGTCACGTCCGTGGGGATTTCTCCATTCCCAGCTCTGTCGTGCCTCGAAGACTTGCAGACAGGATTGAGATTCTGTTAATCATATGTTAATGAAGCATTGGTCAGAATCACTATGGGAGCTGCACATAGACTGTGCGCACGTTCAAAGTGCTTTTATCTTAATGCAACTGATGCTAATCAACAAAACTACATCAGAATAATGTCAAAATGAGGCCTTTTTTTAGGAAATGATTTGATGATGGACCAGATCCAGAGTGACTAATGCTCTCAAGGTGCATGTGATTTTCCACATCAGAGCTCATTTCAGCTGTGCATATTTACACATTCAAATTTATCTGATATAAAATTTCCCTGCTATTCCAGCACACATTACACTTTGTTTTTTTCCCCCTTTTTATCCTCAGAGACCAACTGTGGCAAATTTACTGCACATATTTAAAGCAATTAAGTGATACCTATTTTTCAGTAAATATGAAATGTATCGTAACATAGCTATCACTCTGAAATGTATAAACAGACAGTTTTGGCAGGAAAATTCCAAAAGTCACATAATGTACACAGCAAGTAAATATTTTGCCTATATATATAATTATTATACATTTTTTTAATTATTACAGGCAAAATAAATGAATAAAAAGGGCATTATAAAAGGCAAAATACTTTTATTACAAGAAAAATCACAACATTCTAAAATAAATGTATTATTTATTTATTATAACATGATTAATGTGCTAATTTGGTGTGAATTGGTTTTAAAATGAACAAATTTAACACGTGTAGCCTATTATAATGCAGTTATATAAATTCAAACATGAAAGAAAGAAAAAATGACTATGGGTTTTACAATTCAAACAAGTTCAATACACAAAAAGTTAATGTTGTGTTAAATACTGTCTGTTTTGATCAACAAAATTGTTTTGTTAAAAAGCAGTGTTTTATTACTGAATGAATCCATGGTTTAATGATTTTTAAATGATCTAAATTACAAATTATCTTTTAAAGGGTAATTTCTAAGCCAAAATTGATGTGCAGTTAATTCGATTAATTAATCGGCACATCAAGTAATTAATTAGAATAAAAAATGTAATTGCTTAAAAATGTATACATACATATATGGCTTCCTAAAACAAACAAGCAATATGTCATCATTAGCAATGATAGTGTGTGGGTTTATTTATGGTCTTTTTATTTATGTGATTGTTTTCAGGCTAAAGGCTTTGAGCTGAGTTACCTAGAGAAAGTTCCTGAGGTGAAGGACACCGTTCACAAACAGTCTCTACTGCATCACGTCTGCTCCATCGTCGTGGAGAAGTTTCCAGAGAGTTCAGACCTCTACTCTGAGATTGGAGCCATCACTCGCTCTGCTAAGGTTAGCTTAAGTACCACAGCACCATCACCTTTGATTTTAGTGGACTTTCAGGTTTTTTTTGAAATGTAGTTTTGGGCCTTTCATTATATTTAATATGATATAGAATATATATATATATATATATATATATATATATACAGTTATAGCATCTTGTGCTTCATTGGAAGAACACCTGACCTTTTGTAGTCATATGTTCAGGACAATATGTGCTTAATTTGATCAGTGACCTAGAAATAGTGCAGAATCTTATTTTGTCTTTGTAACATTTCTTTGTTTTAAATATTTCAAAACTTTCAGTTTATTTCCAGATTTAAATTAGATTTAAAATCCCATATTTGCAATATCATCTCAGACGTTTGGACCCCAGTGTACAAACAATGGCAGTGTGCCATGTACAAAAGAAGAAATCAAGACTTCACAATTCCATGTGTTGTTGCTAAAAGTGAAGCATTGCTTTTGAAGTGAACGGACCAATCATGAGATGCCTTTGTTGATCACCTGTTGTCCTGTCTTCTTCAGGTTGAATTCGACCAGCTGCAGGAAAACCTATGTCAGATGGAGCGCCGCTGCAAAGCATCCTGGGACCACCTGAAGGTCATCGCTAAACACGAAATGAAACCAGCCCTTAAGCAGCGCATGTCAGACTTCCTTAAAGACTGTGCAGAGAGAATTATCATCCTTAAAATTGTGCATCGCCGCATCATAAATAGGTGAGACCTTTAAAGCTATTTGCACAAATCCGATTTGTTTTTCAAGCACAATCTATGAGAACGAAAAAGGATACTTGAAATCTGATCTCAGACTGAGATTTTTTTTTTTTTATCTGCTTTTTATTAGATTTCAAACCACCTATGAATGTGGTTTGGATGTGGTTTGCAAAAACGTGGATTGGGTTTTGTGTTTTTTGTTGTTCTGATGATCTATATGCCAAAACTTTAGTGTCTTTTTGCTGTCTCTCTGTACTGTGGTGTTGTAGAGATGTCTGAAGGTCAGGTAAATTGAAAGTCTTTGTGTTTGATCTACAGGTTTCACTCATTCCTGCTGTTCCTGGGCCACCCACCATATGCGATACGAGAGGTGAGCATCCACCGCTTCAGTAAGATTCTGAGTGAATTTGCACTTGAGTACCGCACCACCCGAGAGCGAGTGCTGCAGCAGAAACAGAAACGAGCCAATCACCGCGAGAGGAACAAGACCCGGGGCAAAATGATCACAGAGGTGAGTGTGAACATTTGCGGCACAAGATTACCATACAAGGATCAGTTTATAGAGATAGCCCCCCCCCAAAAATATATAATTCTGTCATCATTTACTCACCCTCATGTCGTTCCAAACCTGTATGAATTTCTTTCTTCTTTTAAACACAAAAGAAGATATTCTGAAGAAAGCCAAACAGACGGTAGCCATTGACTTCCATAGTATTATTTTGTATTATTTGTTCTAATGGCTTATGTATACTGTTTGGTTTCCCACATTCTTCAAAATATCTTTGTGCTCAACAGAAGAAAGTCATTAAGACAGAAAATTATGTAATTTATTTACCCTCATGTCATTTAAAACTGTTTGAATTTCTTTCTTCTGTTGAACGCAAAAATATTTGGAAGAATGTGGGTAACCATACAACATTTTTAAAATATCTTCTAAATGATACGAGGGTGAGTAAATGATGACAACATTTTTATTTTTAGATTAACCTTTAATATTAAGGGGAAAGTGGTAACACTACAGCAAGTTTTAAATTGTTAACATTTCCAATCAGGTTTTATGAATTTCTTTTGTTACCGTAAACCACTGAGCAGCATTTATTATAAATCTAGATGCCGTTAATTTATAAAATACATGTTTAACTTTAGGTTAATGTATTATGAACAAATGTGAATGAACATTGAACAGTTTATTTATTAATTAACATTAATAAAAGCTTTAAAAATGTAATTTTTATAATACCTGATATAATCTGAACAAATTGAACATTATCGATTAATTTCTAGAACAATCCTTTTTCAACTTTTTCAGGACATATTATATCAGCACCATTAAGTTCCATTGTATCTTCTCCAGAATAAATATTTCTGCTAATAACACCATTGATACAACAGATGACACAGTGGATTATTATAAAAAAAAAAAAAAGATTAAAAGAAAAAAAACATTGAATATAGATAGAATAGAATAACCATGCCTTTATTCTCATTTTAACTAATATCTTGTTCTTTGGGGTCTTAAAATTTTAACTCAAATATCTGATTTGAAAACTCTTCTATTTTCTTAACACTTTTGTCCCATAACTAATGTACAGAAAAAGCCCTCGGCTTGTTTTCCCTCTCCTTTCCCTCTCCTTTTGCAAAAAGGAGTGAACAAGCTGCTTAATTTCTGTGCTTTATCTTTGCACCACAAGAGGGAGTCATTATTCTTTCAGTTTCCAGTGTCTCATTCACACTTGAGACCAGTGAGGTCTGATTCTTATCATGTGTATGTTCCATTTCTCTTAGTCTGCCCCAGGTTGCTCAGAATAGCCACAAAACACGCTCAGCACTTGCATTACAATAATAAAACATTGTAAACCAAGCAGTCTATTGTCATGGGTTTTGCAGCTCTGGACTTGCCCTGGGTATTTGTTACTCCAGGAGACCAATTTAATGCCTCTCATGGGGGATGTCATAGCCAGGATAGCCCTTCATGGCATGTTATGCTTGGCGGGGGTCTTCCTCAGTCTAAGAGGGGTGTCTAATTCAATCTATGTGTGAAAATCCAAACCTTTGGATGTCCCTGTAGGAGTGCTGAATGCAAGTTCTGGCTCTGTAGAGGTAGAGCTGAGTTAAGGAGGAAGTTCAGTTACACATGTTACTGGAAAACAATAAGTCCAAGTGGATTATGTAGAAACGAGATGTGTGTTTACATTTCTGAAACCTCGTTCTGAGAACACCTTGTAACTGTGTGCTCATGTTAAAGGTTTTTTTTTTTTTTTAAACCACATGCAGTAATACGGTGAATCTCACTACAATGTGCACAGGTCATTTTAAAACACAAACTAAAAAAAGAGGGGGAAAGTAGTAATATTTAGCATAAAGTAAACTAATTTTTTTGCATTGTGACATTGTTTATTGGCAGTTAAGCAAATACCCCCCCACCCCAACTTCTAATTATTGTAATGCATTTTTGTCATTTCCATTTTTTAAAGCTGACTCTTGTTAAATTATTGTTTTTATGATAATTTTGTATATCATTTTAAAAAATCGTTTAAATCAGCAAAAACATCTGGTCACATTTTATCCCAAAATCTTTGCATAGTAATAATAATAATAATAAAAAACTGCATAAATATTGCCATGATGTATACATAATTTACCATTTAGTGTGTGCATATATACATATATGTATATAACAAAATTAGTTGTTTTATTGTGGAGACAAAAAAATGCTTGATAGCTTTTTTTTTTATATATTCATTATTATATATCATAATTTATTTAATTATTTAAATTTGGGGTAATATATGACCTGGACAGAATTTTGGCAGATTTAAAAAAAAAAAAAAAAAAAACTAAAGAGTTAGTGCACTAAAGTGCAGGATAGTACATTTTGGAATTTGTTTCGAAATCTTGAAGTGCGAAACCAAATGCCAAAAATTTTTTTCAATCCAACATTTCCTGCTCATCTTCTCCACCGTGTGACTTCTTTAATTTCGTCTCTGTAGAGTGATGAGGAAGAGGATGATGAGGTATGCGTGTATCTGTGTGCTTTTCTGCACTTGTGCATGGATGGGTTTCATGTTTTCTGTCTTGTGACTCCACTGACCTGTAATGTCTAGCATGTATTACCAGAGAATATGCAAGTTGTACTGTATCTAGAGGTCGTGAGGGATTCAGGGATCAATATTCTTTTTTTTTTTTTTTTTTTTT
>NW_015539887.1:1851617-1855487 GCF_001515605.1 Sinocyclocheilus anshuiensis
GGGATAAATATTTTTTTTTTTTTTTTTTTTTTTTTGCGTTTCTCCATGTGAATTTGGACAGAAGATAAGAGCAAGTTAAACTACTATAAATGTAACATGTTGAACAAAGCTGATGCAGTAAAGCTATTTCAATATCAACTCTGAATTAAAAGTCTGCTATTAATAATTCAAAACTATAATAGATGTAGCATTGATTATGTGGAACTTTCAATATGGAGTCTTGATGCACCAATAAACGACTAATGTGTGAATAATATACTAAACCACTATGAATAAAGATGTTTTGGGGTGATGTGTATATTTTGTTTTTGAGTATGGTAAGATTACTTTTAACCATATATTGGAACAATTCATATAAAACATATGTGTCTGAAGTGAAACTAATAGTAAATAATATGGAAATATGGAAAGCACTAATGTTTCGCACAACCAAACAAAATAAGCATAAAAATGCAACTACTCCTACTGTGTCATTTTTATTTATGATAAAATAACGTCTTTATTATTTCTGTCCTCAGAGTGGGAAGTTTGCAGGAACTCCTCTGGAGGGTCAGGAGAGTCAGCCGCAGGGTTTGGGCTACACGGAGGACGCAGCTGAACATGAGCAGATGACTGCAGTACTTCGCACCAGCCTGCAGGGCGGCGACAGTCCATCCTCTGTACTCCCCGGCCTCCGCACACGGACTCGAGCCACTCGAGGTATATTCATTCATATGTTCAGATACAGATACAGATGCTGACTTGCAGTAGTCCTTAAAGAGCTGAAGTCGGCAAAAAAATATTGAAACCAGTTCTCTCCTTCTCATGTCTCATTTCCAGGCCATATGGCACTTTTGTCTGCTGCAAATGAAGACACTTCTAATTGCACAAATGATACAGCGGATGAGATCATGGAACGCATTGTGAAATCAGCCACTCAGGGCCCCAGTCAGCGCACACAGCCCCGCGAGAGGAGACGCTCCAGAGCCAACCGCAAATCCTGTGAGTCTGCGGAGCCACACACAACTATGCCCTAATCCTTTCAAAGGGTTTGCCCTCCAGAGGAAGCGTTTTGAAGGGTATTTGATTTAATAAAATAAATAAATGTATTTGAACTAAATACAGTAAAATGGAAATATTACAAAATATTCTTACAATAAAAAAAAAAAAAAAACTGTTTTCTAATTTAATATATTTTAAAATGTAATTTATTCCTGTGATGGCAAAACTGAATTTTCAACATCCATTACTTCAGTCTTCAGTGTCACTGTGTCATGATCCTTCAGAAGTAATTCTATTATGCTGATTTGGTGCTTAAGAAACATTTCTTATTATTATCATCAATGTTGAAAACAGTCATCGTGCTTAATATTTTTGTAGAAACCATGACACTTTTTTTCAGGATTCTTTGATATATAGAAAATTCAAAAGAACAGAATTTATCTTTGTAACATTATACATGTCGCCTTTTGGTCAATTTAATACATCCTTGCTGAATAAAATAATTAGTTAAAAAAAAAAAAAAAAGATAGTCTATAATATATACTGTAGTAAATAATTTTCATGAATATTTGTAAACCATTACAGTTTAAAAGCTATTTGGATGTTTTAAATTAAACATTTTAAAATATTTTACCACAAACATAATCATCCTTCTTGTTTTGAAAATAGATGATATGTTGTTATTTATTGATATTATGGTATTAGTTTGAATAGTGTCTACTATAATTTAAAAAATAATAGGAGTTTGAATATTTAAAATTCTCTATCTCTTCTCTCTAGAATATGTTTGTGTCATGTGTTTTCTCAACAGCTCTTCGTTCTCTCATTCATTTCGTTTTTAGTCACACTTTATTTTAAGGTCCAATTCTCGCTATTAACAAACCATCAACTACAACTTTTGCCTCAATAAACTCCTTATTGATAGTTAGTAAGGTAGTTGTTAAGTTTAGGTATTAGGGATGCAGAATATGGTCTTGCAGAATATGTGCTTTATAAGTACTAATAAACAGCCAATATGTTAATACACTGTAAAAAAAAAAAAAAATCTAAAGTTGATAAAAAGTTAAAGCAACCAGCTTCAGGAGGTTTTTTAGTTTTCTCAACTTCTTGTTTTCAGTTTATACAACAAAAAGTTGAGAAAACTCAAAAATCTCCTCCAGAAACAAGTGTTGAAGCTGGTTTTCTCATGTTTTAGTGTTTTAGTGTATATAGTGAGAATTGGTCCCTATACTAAAGTTACCCCTTCTTTTTCTCTACAGTAAGAAGAACACTGAAGAACGGCCTTACGCCAGAGGAGGCGCAGGCGCTGGGATTGGCCAGCAGCTCTGAGATGCAAGTGTGAGACAGCATCCGCTCAGGGTCTCGGCACACACACATCTAAACACTAATGTGCTGGAACAGGTCACTTTAGTTCGAGTTTGCGTTCATCTGGAGCAGGTGCATGTTTCTGGGTTTGTGTTTTACGACGGTTATTGCTGTGGACTATTTGTATTCTCACAGGTGAAAGGGATTATAATCACTAACCCATTATACTTTACTTATCCTGGGATGTGTAGTCAGACCTTACTCCATTTACTAGCTTATGCATTTTGTCCCAAGGTGGTCCGAGAGTATCATTGAAACCACTCAGGTGCATGTTCACTGTTCCTGCGGACTATTAATGAGATCCCAAACATCCATTTTAATGCATTTTTGAAAGAACAAGCACAGTTGCAGTGCAACTTCCTGATGCACATCATTTATAGACACTCACACACAGCCTGCAGAATATTGATTGTCCAGTTCTCCAGTACAGAGACTAATGTCCGTCTCTTACCACTGCGGCCTTCAGAATGATCCCAAAAAACTGTGTTTGAAGTTGACTGGATGCCCTCTCACCATTTTTGTTTGTACTGGCTGTTTGGTTGAATTCAGGTGGCATTGATAGTAGCACCTTCAGCATTCATATCTCATGTAAATCATCAGCGATTCTTCTCTGGTTCACTGATGTGGTAAAACGTGTTAGTTTTACCTGCTTTTAAAAAAAGCAGGGCTTCTTATGTTACATGTCCAATTACTTTCAGATAGCTTGAAGCTGAGCAAGAGTTAAGGTTCTTTAATTTCTGCTGAAGTCTCCTTGTGTGATCGAAACCTGCTTAACATTGTTTAACGGATGATCAAATTACTTTGCACACAAATGCAAACTAACTAGAAAGTCGTCTTTCTCTTTCCCCTCCAGCGCTGTCATTTCCTCATACGTTATCTCTATAGTAATACATTCATTGCATAACTTGCAGCATGCACAAGTAGGCAATCATCTATTTAAATGTAAGGACTTCTAGCCATATTTGGTTAAAAAAAATGATGGCATTATAAAAATGAGTGCCTTGAAGAAATGTTTTTTTGTAAGAATTTGATTATTTGGTTAGGAAAGGAAGGCAGAGGGAAAGATTTTAGGGCATTTTAAAGGATTTATAGTTGACACAAAAATGTACAATTCTGTTATTATATTATTATTCTAAACTAACCTGGATATAAATTGGATATTTTGATCAAGTTGTGAGTTAAAAGTTATCATTCTAGTGATCAGTGAATAGAAACTTGTTCTGTTTGTCACAGAACATTATATTATGACTTCAAATTATAGCCCACAAGTCATATGCACTACTTGTTTTGTTGCTTTTTCTTAACAATAGGTCAAAGTCCATATATGTATGGAAAAGAGCTGCATAACGATTCTTCAAAATATTGAACATTTATACAGACCCACAACAGTCATATTGGTTTGGAGAGAGTAAATTACCGAATGTTACGAAGGTGTAGTGATTAAACAGTCAATGCAACCTTTTCATTTTTTTTTTCACTGCGATAAATTTGATCAATCAGCTTTTTTTGGGGGGGGGGGGGGAG
>NW_015539887.1:1855709-1859721 GCF_001515605.1 Sinocyclocheilus anshuiensis
GGTCAGCCGTTTTTTTGGGGGGGGGGGGGGGAATTTGACAGATTTACCAGAGACACGTCCACTGTCAATAATAGTAGTACCATTCAGCACCTTATCATGTGTAGCAGGCAATTTCGAAAGGAATTGGAAAAGTGAGTATTATAGAGACTTTTTTCACCTTTTTCCCCTCAGATTTTTACTCTGAGTATTATGTGGATAAGAGATTAGATACGTGTAAAGTAGAACCTTGATGTAGAGGCTAAACATGAGACAGATGCTGTACAATTGTGTAAATGTCACTTCAACGTTTTTATTTTTTGTTGTGTTCATGTTTTGTTTGTATTTTGTATAGAATAGTGTATTATAGGTCAAAAGCAGCGTTATTCTGTGAACATTCTAACTTAAGAGAAAATAAGCCATGCATGGTTCAAACAATAACAATGTCAGCAGGCAATGTCTTTATTTTATGGCTAAATGGATAGAGCCTGTGACGTCTCGATACCCTGTGAACGTAGATTTTGTTTCATGTGTTTACGCAGCACAGACTTGAAACACTGTCATGCACCCATCAGCCCTGCTCAAATGGCCTTTGATATTATTGCACTCGCATACAGAATTTCACCCATTGCTTCAAGTGCCAAAAAAGTTGGTTTTGAATAAAAGATCGAGAATGTGAAAATTTGACTTCTAAATTCCAAAAGGAAAAGCATTTACAGTACTTTGCAATAAAAAGCTTTTACAGCAACACCCAGAACACTGAGTTGGACTCTTTCTTTCTTGGTAACTTGTTATTGTTTTCAGTTGAAAACATGATTCTGTTGAACCAAATTGTTGTGGGAAAAATTACTAGATACATAAGACCAAAAATCTACAGAAGTCTGTTTGCTTTGAGATAAACATTCAAAATGATGTCACGTTGTAAGATGTAAAGGCACAGCTAGGAGATGTCACAATATCTGTAAAGTCACAGTTAAATACTTAAGTTTCTTGATATGAACTTGAAATACAGTCACAACTTGGAGATGAGTCACATTTGTGAAGTATAAAGTAGCACTGTGAGATGTAATGTTTCTTGTAATTGCAATTTTACAATTTTCAAGAATTACAAGCAATTAAAAAAAAAGTACAAGTTTGATATAAAGTCAGTGCAAGATACAAACTCATTCTGGGTCGCAATTACAAGAAACAAAAAATCCAAATGAAAAGTATAGACATATTTGGGAATACAAAGACGCAGTCCCATTTGTGATGTATAAGTAACATTGCAAGACGTAAAGTTGCAATTACAAAAAAACATTTTGAGAGGTATAGTTGCAATTCACAAGAAAAAGTTATAGCTGGGAGGTATGGTCATATCTATGGAAGCCCGTTTCCGCCACTGAATAAATTTTTTTTAAAAAGGTTATTGCGACTTTTTATATCTCGCAATTCTGAGAAAAAAAGTCATAATTGTGTGATATAAACTCGCAATTGCGAGTTATAAAGTCAGAATTGCGGGATTTAAAGTCACAATTCTGACTTTTTTTCTCAGAATTGCAAGATATAAAGCCACAATTGCAAGATAAAAACTTGCAATGTGACTTTTTTTCTCGCAATTCTGACTTTATTTCTCAGAATTGCAACTTTATGTCTCGCAATTGCGAGTTTATATCACGCAATTCTGAGAAAAAAAAGTCTGAATTGCGAGTTTGTATCACGCAATTATGAGAAAAAAAGTCCGAATTGTGAGATAAAAAGTCACAATTAATTTTTTTATTTTTTATTCAGTGGCGGAAACGGGCTTCCATACATATCAGATAAGGCCCTGTCTACACTAGTGCGTTTTAATTTTAAAACGGCATTTTAAAATAAAAAAAGATCCTCGTCTACACTTGTGTTTTCACTGCATTTCAGAAACGATCTCTGTCCACACACACTACACAACCGAAAATGCATGTCACATGACCATTCATGCAGGTACAACGAGCATGACGTTATTGTTTACATGGTCATCAAGGATACACAGACTGAGCGAATGGGCAGCCACGCCATCGTTTTCAAAAGTCTCCGTTTTGGTCCGTTTACACTGAAACGCAACCCCGGAATTTTCTAACTAAAGTGGAGTCTGCCACGTTTGCAAAAGCCTCCGTTTTCGAGGGTCGAAAATGCCAGAGTAGTGTAAACAACAGGCGTAACCATAGCAAAAGTTATGCGTTTTAAAATGAAAATGCACTAGTCTAAACGTAGCCAAAGTCAGGTGTAAATGTGCAATTACGAGATAGTAGCAGTTTTTTAGTCACATTGGGAGATTTCAAGAAAAAACAAATCAATTGAAAAGTATAGCACATGCAATTTACATAAACTCTCCAAGAACAGAGTTGTTAGACATATCACCACCTTTATTTAGGGTCATGTACAGCAGATGGTTCTTATGCAGTGTCACAGAGCTCCTCTAAAACGAGCTGTGACAACATCGAAACTGATGGAATCTCATTACAATCATAATTGTATGACAATTTTAGTGCAACAACAGACATGTAACATGCCTAATGCAGTAAAGATGTTGGTTGTACAAGACCATACAAAAACAACCTTGTGTGTTTTGTTTGTTTGTTTGTTTGTTTGTTAGATATATCTATGGCAAAAGTGAGCTTGCATTTGTCCCCATAACCTTTTTAGCAAGGACAGAAAGATGCCATGGAAAAGCAAAAAAGAAAGACAAAAAAACTCTCAATGGTAGATCAAAAAGAAAAAGCAAATAAGCTCAGATCACAGAAAGGAAATAAAAGACAAAATCCAAAGTCTAGGATTCATGGTAAAATCCAGTGCAAACTATGTCTTTACTGCAAGTTGTATGCCAACTACAAACTAAAGAAAGTGATAAAAGCAAGAGAATATATATTGGTTCCTAACCTGTCTATGTCTACACTATAGCTACACAATGTCCCTGAACAATAGGGTCTGCACAGTACTAGAAGAAATTGTAGAAATTTCAAGTTGGAAGGTTTTCCAAATACAAACAGCAAGTCCACACCAATGAACTTTCTTTCATACTGCTCAGATTTAGTATCTCTATAAAGCTGAAGACAGCTGTACTTTTCCTTTTTGCAGTTTTACATGTGCACTTTTTAGGGCTGTAATATCAAATGTCGATTCCGAAGCACCAAAAGTAATATTTAAAAAAAAATAAAAATCTGACACTGGTCAAAAAAAAGGAATGACATTTTTTTGTGTGTAGTGCAGTTTACTTAAGGAATTATCCCTCTTACACAGTTACCTGATATGTGATAAGAGAAGAGAGTGTATTATTAACTGACAGTTAACTAGTAAAACCAAAGCAGGTTTAAGACTATTTCAGCCTAGGACACTTCAGGCAAAACAAAAAGAAAATCGGCCTGCTTCGTACGATGACTGCTGATGACATGAACAGAAATTCATCTTTTTGTGTGACCTTTCTTCTGTCAAACATTAAATAAAAAACATATCAAGCATATGTCAGTTAGGCACTCATGATGTGATAATTAAATGAGTGCGTGAGATAATAAAGAGTGCTTGCATTTCCCTCGCGTCCACCTCTGGATTTAGGCTTAACATTGCACAATATCACGTTAATTGCTTTTTTGGAGATTAAACATCTAAGTCTTTTCTGTTTTGCATAATTTCAAGCTTCATTGCATATAGATTTCTTTGCCAGATTTCTCACACTAGCAAAGTAAATGTCAATTTAAACATATAATACCGAATGAATTCATTCATCTATCTACCCACTTGACCAGTCCTTACAGGTCGGGGCAAAATAAATTAGCCATACAGGAAGAAAGCACCCAAACTTAAGAGATGGTGAAGCACACTTACATACGATTAAAGCTTATCATCCACAGTGTTTTAAAATCCTCAAATGTTTCTATCAAAATGTAAACCCCACTTATCTAAACCAGTCAGGTAACTGGAGCATCCATACTTAAAAACATTAAGTTTTAAACTTGTTTTATATATACATATATATATATATATATATATATATATATACAGACATGGTCAGAATTATTGGCAC
>NW_015539887.1:1859808-1860073 GCF_001515605.1 Sinocyclocheilus anshuiensis
TTTTCTCATTGTGATGGATGATTAAGGGAATTTGGCCTTTGTTTTCCCTCCTATTTATATTCCTGTGAAACAGGAAGCCATGGCTGGATAATTTCATGTTCATAATCACCCTGGTATGCTCAAAATTGTAAATATGAATGGGTATATACTTCACAGATGTAATGTGCAATGTACTCATAAGAATTTCTAGGGGTGCCAATAACTGTGTCCAACGTGTATTTGAGAAACACATTTATTTCATAATGAGATTTCCCCCCATTTTGAA
>NW_015539887.1:1860149-1860475 GCF_001515605.1 Sinocyclocheilus anshuiensis
TAAAATTATAGATTATAGAAGTAAAGATCATGTTCCATGAAGATATTTTGAAAAATTCCTACTGTAAATATACCAAAACTTAATTTTTGATGAGTAATATGTATTGCTAAGAACTTCATTTGGACAACTTTAAAGGCAATTTTCCTGATAGAATCAGAGATGCCATGTATCTAAACAAGATGTCCAGCACCTCCAGCAGAAATATAGGCCCACAACATTAAAAATACAGCAGTATATTTCATTGTACACATGGGGTACTTTTTATCCCTGTGTACACCAAACCCATCTTGAGTGTTTGCTGCTAGAAAGCAAATGTTTTTAGTTAC
>NW_015539887.1:1860609-1866572 GCF_001515605.1 Sinocyclocheilus anshuiensis
CACACACACACACACACACACACACACACACACACACACACACACACACACATATATATATATATATATATATATATAAAGAATTAGCTTACTGTTGAAATGTAGCACCAACAATTTTTCATGGCAAGTTTTGGGTCTCTAGACTCTATGGTGCAAAACTAAAAAAAAATAAAAAATACCCCGAGACCAGAGGCTGCCCAATCGTTGTAATTCCCATGGGAAGAAAAAGTGCAGTCACAGTTATCTCCAGGACCTAGGGTAGAAAAACCCCATCTCCCATTCTTCCTCTGACGCAGCTAGTGGGGCGACTCCAGCATCTCCATTAGGAAAGTGTCAATGGGGGTGTCTCCAATCAGTTTAAAGAAGAAAAGGTGCTCCAGACACTTAAGGCCAATGGAACGCAATGCAGGAAGTCGGAGGAGGAGCTTGGCAAACGTGAATTAGCAAGGGAGCTGACTTTTTTTTTTTATGGCCTCTTCTATACTCTCACATCCATATGTGACGATAAAGCCAGTCAATCATAAAAGAGGTCGTTTACATGTAGTAGATTTAAAGGCACAACACAAGTTTAATTCTAAGGGTCAGAGACAAAACTTTTAGAAAATTCGCCCCATAGCAGTACAGAACACTCACCTCCCCTGCTGATCTGGGTATTTTTGTTTGCAATAGGCCTCCAGGGACGCGTACACTTTCTCTCTGAGAAGCTCCACCTCACTGCTGCTAGTCAGACCTTTGGCATCTAAGAAATATTGGAAATATTCAGTACAAACATACACCATTCTTTGGGTTTTTCTCCAGTTTTGATGTCAAAGGTGTGCATAATATATGTTCTGCCTGTAAAGGTGTTTACATGCATAGTCAGTTTAAAGTAATGGGCCAATATTTAGATGTGCAAGTCAGGTTTTGCCTAAACTGTTTATGACCTTAACCTGATAATAGAACTGTTTAAGGTATTTATACGACACATTGTCAGGTTATTATAGGTACAATGCATCTAAAAATAAAAAATCCTGGCATCATGTTAGTTGGGCCCAAAACAATATTGGACCCCATTGACTTTCACTGTATGGACAAAAAATATTGAGACAGTTAAAAAAAAATAAAAAAATCTTCCTTTTGTGTTCCACAGGAGAAAGTAAGTCAAAGATGTTTGTAACAACATAAGGGTGAGTACATTATGAAATTTACATTTTAGAACTATCCCTTGAAATAAAATTCAGAAATATCGATCAAACTATTAGACTTTTGGCTTCTGAATAATTTTTAGATAAACCTAAACAAATGCTTACCTGGGTTAAACAGAACTATGGCACGCAGACAACCAAGTTCAGTTTTGTCCATTTGCATATCACGCATCTTACAGACCAGCTCAGTCAGCACCCTGCAGGTGTGTAAAAAAATGAGACTAATAATCATAAATCACCCCAACGACAGAATTGCAGGGTGGGTTCCCATCCCACAAACTTCTACACAGGTATGAAGTGAACACAAGAGAAGCAGGAATTACCTGTCGAATAAGGCTCCCACCTCTGCACTGTGTGCACTTTCCCTGCACATTATGAACACATTATGAACATGTTAAGCCTCTAAATCGACTATATTATTAAACAGTGGTAAACACAGAGTTCATTGTGACCTGTCAAAAAAGGCCTCCACGCCCAAGTTGTGAGTGGAGTGCTGTCTCTGGGCACATGTAGACCTGTGGCCAACAGAATCTCATCCTTCACGCTGATGGAGTGATGAGAGAAGGCAGCGATCAAGAGCTCATTCCATCCTGTTATAAAAATATCACAATCATATAGTAAAATGCTTTTCGTGTACATTTATACATTTGCATTCCAATATAAAACAATATAAAAGAAACAGACAGCAACAAAATGAGTGTGAGAATGTCAGATTCTCGTACCAGCCCTAAGCAGAATGACTTGGTCATCCAGGGGCAGCTCAGAGAAGTGAGGGATTCTCTTGGCCCACTCCACCAGAGTGTACAGCTGTTTGTCTGCAGCCTGGCAGATGTTAGTGACTGGATCATTGGGCTGGAGAACAGAGAAGTCACAGAGTCAGTGGAGGAGAGAGTGAGAGCAAATGCCTCTGGCACTTCTGGACAATAAAAGAGAATCTCAGAGCTGATAAACATCTGAGTGCTTTATTTTTATTTATATTCTCTGCCTATGGGGATATTCAGCTCCAAACACTTAGAATTCAAAAGATCCTAATCTCTAAACCAGCTCTGGGAATACCAGCATTTAAACAGCTTTAAATAAGGGCTGTTTTTCACCCAGCCGGAAACTGACTTTGCCTGGCAACAGTCGACAACAATCAATGCTTGGCATAACTTTGGAAATGAATCGCTTACAACCTTTTAACCAACTTTCATTACAAGGCAACTGCTGACAATGAGCGTGTTTACATGAACACCAATATTTTTTTAAAAACTCCCAAATATTAGTTTACCTACATAACCTACTGTACCAGATTACATGCAAACCAATAATCCTGTAATGCATGTAAAGTGTGTTAAAAATCAGGTTACTCTCTGGTAGTGCCATCAAAATGTAATAATTTGTGTATATGGCTCAGAGTATTGCATTTGTTATGTGAGTGGTGATGTTAAATTAAGCAATAAAACCCCCAGAGTATTCCAAAATGCTCTGGGGAAACAGGAAGCTTGTATGAACTCATGCAGTTTCTGCGGATTCAGCATTTTGGCTGTTCCACTTAGGGTTGGTATCGTTTGGGTTTTTTACGATACCGGTGCCAAATCGATACTTTTAAAACGGTACCGGTGCCTAAACGGTGCCTGAATCGATACTTTAAATAAATAAATAAATACCCAAAATAGGATGGATTGGCCATTATTGAGCGCTATAAACACATTTAATGTCTGTTTCATTCATACTGGACGCCAGAGGGCGCCCTCGCGCAGAAACTCCACATGCATCACAGAAGTAATAGGACTCAGGAAATCCCTATACTCTTTGCTAATATGGACAAAGGCATTACTATCGCTGTAACTGAGTAAACAGAAGATATAAACGTTTTGAATGATAAAACAAAGACAATAAATATTCGACTGCGACAATGTAAACTTTATCTGTGTTATTCAAGCCATCTTTGGTATTTTCATCATAATTAAGTATATTTATAATCCATTGCTAATCAACATAGTATTTTTACCATATGCTTTTTACAGTATAGAACATATTTTCTGCCTCATTCTGTGACAAAAAGCCACATCAGATCACAAAAGGAAGCAGTTGTGGAGTAAAAACGTTATAGTGTTTTCTTTTGTTGGACAACAGGTTTAGAAATGCTTCTCATTGCAAGTCATTACAAGGAAAGTTTAGCTTTAGTAGGGTGACCATATTTTAGTTTTTCAAAAAAAGGACAGTAGGGGGCGGGTTCGTGGGCGGGGTTTCACCTAACAGTATAAGCAGCAAGGTTTTTTTTTTGTTTGTTTGCTTATTTGGTTTTTATAATAAATAAAAACAAAACAAGTAGAAAGAATAGAAAAAGAATAGGGAATGCTAGTGTTAGAGGGTCATTTTTAAATAAAAATAAAACAAGTCAATAGAACAGAAAAAGAATAGATAATGCAAGTGTTAGTAGGTCATTATTTATAATAATTAAAAAGAAAATAAGTAGTTAGAATAGAAATAGAATAGAGAGTGCAAATGTTAGAGGGTCAAGTTTTTTAATAAAAAAAAAAGAAGATAAAATTAGAATTAGCATTACAATAGAGAGTGCTAGAGTTAGAGGGTCAAATGAAGATGAAAGAGATGTGTTTTCAGCTGTTCCTTGAAAATATTAAGGACTCAGCTGCTTGGATTGAGTTGGGCAGGTCATTCCACCAGGAGGGAACATCCTGAGAGCGGCTCCCTGATGCGCCAAAATTATAAACAATATTAGAATGTTTAAAGGATTGGACTCGAAAATCGCGGGAGTGAAACACATGTTGCGGGAGCAGGCAGCAATGGTCAGAGATTCAGAGGGAGCGGGATTAAGAAAACAGCCGAATCCCGGACATTTGGGGAAATTAAGAAATCCCGGCCGGATGTATTTTTGTATGTCCAAAAAGAGGACATGTCCAGGGAAAAGAGGACGTATGGTCACCCTGGCTTTAGGCATTTTAATTTAAGAATGTTTAGCTTATCTAGCTAACGGTATCTACCTGCTGCCATCAGAGCAAGTGTAATTACTGCATTCAGCGCTCCTCGGATGCTCTCATTTCCCTTTCCGACTTGCTTTCGTGAATTTTCTCAGTCGAGAAATTATTTTTCATGTGCGGTGCCGGTGATCCTTACGTCCGTTTCGGAGAACAAATATTTCAATCGATCGCTCAAGCATTTAAGTGGCACCGAAATGAGGCACCGAAATCTGCGTTCTGATTCGGTTCTAGTATATACCGGTTACATAGGTACCGGTGCCATATTGGCACGGGGTTTCGGTACCCAACCCTATTTCCACTTAGGCTGCACAAGATGAGAACACATTTTTATTATTGCTCGGATGAAGAAAGAGTTGGAGTGTACAATATATTTCCTATTCCCTACCATGATTACTGACTGTTCACTTGTCTTTATTGTCTTTAAAACTTTATATTTGTTAGACTAGTGGTTTTGCTGTGGTATTGAAGTTGGAATAGAGAATTGAGAGAATTGTATGGTATCTAAAATGCTGATGTCATATAAGCTTATTTATTAGAAGATAGCACAGGTCAAAAACAACAATTTTGTGAAAAATGTAACCACTGGCTTTTCTTTTTTTTCTCTTATATTGTTTCTGATGTGTTTTTATTTCTATTGTTATCACTGTACTTGTTTTTTTACTTTTAAATATGTATCCTTTTCTGTGTAAAGTGCTTTGAGAAGTAACTTTAAAAGGCACTATATAAAATAAAGTTATTATTATTAGCATTAGTATTATTATTTATTGAATAGATAAATTCAATATATGACTGAATTGAACCATACATACCTAAAAATAATGCACTTATTTATTACAAGTACGAATGTAAATGTCAGTGTTTTTCAATGCAGTGTCAACTTTAAACAACCTATACAAACACAGATGATACTATAACCCAGAATGGAACACGCCTCTTTAAATGGTTTCGTGGTGATCATTGTTGTATTTTAAAACACAATTGCAATGTTTTCAACTAACATTATGGCATTTAAAATAAAATAATCTCAAACGTAACTGTGGTGCGTGTGGCTGTGCTGCGCAGTCAGTGAACTGCTTCCATCGGTGCTGCTGCAGCAAAACACACTGTTGCTCACATGAAACATTTTTATGTGAGTATTATGACCAGTATTTAATTTGATCCTGCTGGATCCTGTTCCAAAAAAAAAATCTGATTACACGGTAGGCCTATTTGTTTTTAAAAATCCAGCATTTACAGTGCACTAGGTCGTGACAGTGCATGCATGCGTACATACGAGGACGGAGCGAGCGCGGGTTTGGCTAGATATATTTGGAGGTTATTTGTATTTTCTCATTTGTATTTGGAGGTGTATTTGCTCACGTCTCATTCAGCACAAATCCAAATGTTTCCATATTCGCAATGTATTTAATGTTAAACTATTATTTATGATGTAAACTAGGCTTGTACTTTACACGCATTCTCATATAGACGGAAAAGATCATCCTCTTCACATGAGCAAAAACGTCCTTGGCATAACATAAGAGTGGACCGGTATACTACGGTCTATTTAAACTGACCAGTGTAACCTTTTATATGTTTGGTTGACTGTATTTTATTTTGATAATGAACAGACTGTGATGTAAGTTTAAATTGCTAGAATATGTGGGGTGTGTGCGCGCGAGGCTCCGGCGCGATCGAACAGCTGAAACATAAAAAAGATATAATCCGCAAAAGTGTTTCCTTTTATTTTTGCACACTCATAATAAAAAACAGAAGATTTGTGCTTTTGTAAAATAAAGCAAACAAACAGAATGCG
>NW_015539887.1:1869933-1874986 GCF_001515605.1 Sinocyclocheilus anshuiensis
CATTTCAGTCAAATGTAATTTATGCAATATTTTTAAACCTTTAACCCACTTGGGAAAATCAACCCATGGCAACAGTTTAAAAGTAGCCCAATTCTGTGGAAAAAACGCGGACTTGGCAACCCTGCATCCAGCAAGAGATGCAGGAGTCAGATTTGACTGATCACAGGTCGAGAATAAGGAGAGATGACTGACAAGACCATTCTTGAGTATCTTCTAAGATGTGCTCCCTTTACACAGAGTGCGTGTGATCGCGAAATCGAAAGTGAAAGTAAACAGCGCAAACGCTCATTTAAAAATATTTAAATACACCGCATCCTGAGAGCGGCTCCCTGATGCGCCAAAATTATAAACAATATTAGAATGTTTAAAGGATTGGACTCGAAAATCGCGGGAGTGAAACACATGTTGCGGGAGCAGGCAGCAATGGTCAGAGATTCAGAGGGAGCGGGATTAAGAAAACAGCCGAATCCCGGACATTTGGGGAAATTAAGAAATCCCGGCCGGATGTATTTTTGTATGTCCAAAAAGAGGACATGTCCAGGGAAAAGAGGACGTATGGTCACCCTGGCTTTAGGCATTTTAATTTAAGAATGTTTAGCTTATCTAGCTAACGGTATCTACCTGCTGCCATCAGAGCAAGTGTAATTACTGCATTCAGCGCTCCTCGGATGCTCTCATTTCCCTTTCCGACTTGCTTTCGTGAATTTTCTCAGTCGAGAAATTATTTTTCATGTGCGGTGCCGGTGATCCTTACGTCCGTTTTGGAGAACAAATATTTCAATCGATCGCTCAAGCATTTAAGTGGCACCGAAATCTGCGTTCTGATTCGGTTCTAGTATATACCGGTTACATAGGTACCGGTGCCATATTGGCACGGGGTTTCGGTACCCAACCCTATTTCCACTTAGGCTGCACAAGATGAGAACACATTTTTATTATTGCTCGGATGAAGAAAGAGTTGGAGTGTACAATATATTTCCTATTCCCTACCATGATTACTGACTGTTCACTTGTCTTTAAGAATGTTTGAACTTTATATTTGTTAGACTAGTGGTTTTGCTGTGGTATTGAAGTTGGAATAGAGAATTGTAAAATTTAACTGGTATCTAAAATGCTGATGTCATATAAGCTTATTTATTAGAAGATAGCACAGGTCAAAAACAACAATTTTGTGAAAAATGTAACCACTGGCTTTTCTTTTTTTTCTCTTATATTGTTTCTGATGTGTTTTTATTTCTATTGTTATCACTGTACTTGTTTTTTTACTTTTAAATATGTATCCTTTTCTGTGTAAAGTGCTTTGAGAAGTAACTTTAAAAGGCACTATATAAAATAAAGTTATTATTATTAGCATTAGTATTATTATTTATTGAATAGATAAATTCAATATATGACTGAATTGAACCATACATACCTAAAAATAATGCACTTATTTATTACAAGTACGAATGTAAATGTCAGTGTTTTTCAATGCAGTGTCAACTTTAAACAACCTATACAAACACAGATGATACTATAACCCAGAATGGAACACGCCTCTTTAAATGGTTTCGTGGTGATCATTGTTGTATTTTAAAACACAATTGCAATGTTTTCAACTAACATTATGGCATTTAAAATAAAATAATCTCAAACGTAACTGTGGTGCGTGTGGCTGTGCTGCGCAGTCAGTGAACTGCTTCCATCGGTGCTGCTGCAGCAAAACACACTGTTGCTCACATGAAACATTTTTATGTGAGTATTATGACCAGTATTTAATTTGATCCTGCTGGATCCTGTTCCAAAAAAAAAATCTGATTACACGGTAGGCCTATTTGTTTTTAAAAATCCAGCATTTACAGTGCACTAGGTCGTGACAGTGCATGCATGCGTACATACGAGGACGGAGCGAGCGCGGGTTTGGCTAGATATATTTGGAGGTTATTTGTATTTTCTCATTTGTATTTGGAGGTGTATTTGCTCACGTCTCATTCAGCACAAATCCAAATGTTTCCATATTCGCAATGTATTTAATGTTAAACTATTATTTATGATGTAAACTAGGCTTGTACTTTACACGCATTCTCATATAGACGGAAAAGATCATCCTCTTCACATGAGCAAAAACGTCCTTGGCATAACATAAGAGTGGACCGGTATACTACGGTCTATTTAAACTGACCAGTGTAACCTTTTATATGTTTGGTTGACTGTATTTTATTTTGATAATGAACAGACTGTGATGTAAGTTTAAATTGCTAGAATATGTGGGGTGTGTGCGCGCGAGGCTCCGGCGCGATCGAACAGCTGAAACATAAAAAAGATATAATCCGCAAAAGTGTTTCCTTTTATTTTTGCACACTCATAATAAAAAACAGAAGATTTGTGCTTTTGTAAAATAAAGCAAACAAACAGAATGCGTGTTGTCATACTTTCCTTTCCGTGAACTTGTTTATTGAGTTTATTATTATTTTATGAAAACAAATTGTTATTTTTATTTTAGGCCTATTACTTACATAGGCTATAGATTTTCCTTAACGCATCCCATTTTGTCCCAAGGCTTAAAAACCTGTGCCCTAGGCTAGTTAGGTCCATGCAGAAACTTGTGAACGATGCTCTAGTTGTGGCATCATCGTTTAGTGACATCATTGAATGCTCCGGGAAAACGCATTGTCAGTGTCGGTCACAGCGCCTTTTAATTGCTGTTTTGAATTCAGCAATTATTTATTTACAAATTATAAGCTCTGATTATGACAAGTGTGGTATAAAAGCTTTGTTTATTAGAGGAATAATTGGTTTGCTGGAAAATGTTACATCGCGACCATGCTTTTGGATGCGAGCCCATATAGCCTACATTTATGCAGCTTTGTTCTAGTTTGCCGGTTGGTCACGAATTTCCACAAATTCAATAATATTTAGGCATTGTTTCTTTTCCTAAATCCTCACCGTCTAACCCTCTAATCTAGGTTTATTTTATTGTCATTCACTTTTTTTTTTATCGATAATCGATTAATTGTTGACATCCCTATTATGTAGACTTTAAACAACAAGGATAATACGCAGCCATGGGTGGTGTGTAAATATACTCACTGAACCAGTGGCATCAGAGTGCAAGTCTGATCTGTGCTCTACAGCTGTCTCGGCCTCCAGTATCTTCTCCACAGGCATCTCCTCATTGGCTGAACTGCGGATGAACTCGCTGCCGGCCGCCTGGGCTGTGGAGGGACGGCTGCCGTCCTTGAGGGAGCGGAGGAGGCGCCGCTGTTCGCCTGAGGCCGGAGCCTGCTGCCATCCGCCATGATGGGGAGGAGCAGGGAACGGGGGACTCCTGCCGGCTGCCCAAACCCGGAGGAGCCGTCGCCGCCAGGCGTCGCGGAAGAGTTTACCCAGCTGGTGGAGGGCCGAGCGGCAGTGTGTCTGGGAACCGGAAAAAGATTTATTTATTTTTCCTCTCTCCCCTCTCTCGTCTCTGTCTCTCCTCATCCTTCCGTCTCCTTTTCTCTCGCCTCGTCTGTCTGTCCTTACCCCCAGGTACGCCGCGGCTGGTGACGACAGTGAAAGACGAGAGAGGACCAGGCCTGGACTTTATTTTGTGTTTTGGTTCTGTTTGTGCATGACAGTCGTCCGCGAGGGGCTGTCGCGCTATTTTGTGTTTATTTTATTATTAAAGTTTTCTTTAAATGTTTGCCGGTTCCCGCCTCCTTCTTCCCGATCTACGAACGTCGTTACATCATGAAAATCATAAGTGGTTCTCGGTTCCCAACCCTAGTTTTTGTCCTGCTGGTTGATCCCCGCCCACATACTACATGCTTTCCATCAGCTGTCAGGAGTTGTGGACTAATGACCTATTTGTTCTTACATTGTTTAACAAAACCCAATCAATCCGCCGCTGTCACTGTAACTCCAGATGATCTTTGTGCTCCTTTTAGCATGTGCTATGACACCACCTTTCCATATGAAAACAATGCAGAATTTCCATCACATAATGCTGATCTACCATTAAACCGATTCAAACACCAGTTGCATTACATAATGCTGCTACAATGCATTTCACCTGACTCTATTCTACACCTACAGTGCCTAGCCTATATTTTATTGAACATACAGCTTACATATTACTTCATACTAAGGTGATATATCTTTAGTGGAAGGCTGACAGGTACCCACCCTCTCTTTTCATTCCCATAGCCAGGCACTTCTGATAGCGGCAGTACTGGCAGCGATTGCGCTGTCGTTTATCGACCAGACACTCCTTGTTGTCCCTGCAGGTATAGCTCAGGTCTTTCCTGACTGTGCGCTTGAAGAAACCCTTACAGCCTTCGCAGCTGTACACGCCATAATGCTTCCCTGTACACACAAATCATCGCCACATTACCTCTGAGCTGCAAAGAAATGTCATTTTTCAAAACATTCACTGTAAATAACATCCCCTGTGTAATGGCCTACTAGGGTCAATGGCAAATATAAACGTTCACGATAAAGAAATGCAACAAAAGTCCAGTTTAATGCAAAAGTTTCATCTTTATGAAAAATGTCATGTGGTGTAAGTAGTGTTTTCCTTACACTTTGAATGCATATGAGTGTAAAGATCTTAACAATTATTTTCAAAAACATTATCAAATATATATTTAAGGTAAAAGGTAATAATTACAAATATTGTAAATGATTAATTGATAATTACTAGGGATGTGCGGGTCTAGTCGACTAAACGGTACAGCTCCTACTAGTCGACACTAAAAACAATAGTCGATTACACGACAGAAAAAAGAACAAAAAAAAACAGGGTTTTATCATTCACATTACCATCATTTTAACATTTTAAATAACAAGTTAAAATAAAACGTTTGAAAAATAATACATTATTTTTTAAAGTTTATCTGGGCGGAAACTACTTTTTTACCTCAGACCTCACATGCGTTTTCTTCTTGTCAGTTGCGGCGAGTTCAAAAATGACCACGCGAAAGATGAGAAGGTGTGGGATTATTTTGAATTAGAAGGAAACGGAAAAGTTTTGAGTAAACTGTGTAATGTCAAATTGTCTTACAATAACTCTACTGGAGCGATGCGTAATCAT
>NW_015539887.1:1884471-1893077 GCF_001515605.1 Sinocyclocheilus anshuiensis
CGCACAGAGGTTTTTTTTTCTTACCATCTTTTGGGGGTTTCTTGCTTTTAGACTAGTCGACTAGTCGGATACAAAACATTCGTTTAAACGACAGTCAAATTAGTCGTCGCGCACATCCCTAATAATTACAAATATTCAGCAATTTATCAATAATAAGTTGTGTTAACCGGTTAAGCAGTTTGTTCAAATATATTTTTATTATTAAGAAATAAACATATACAGGTGCATCTCAATAAATTAGAACGTCGTGGAAAAGTTAATTTATTTCAGTAATTCAACTCAATTCAGTCTGTGTGCATTGAATTTATTTAATACACGAGTTTCACAATTTGAGTTGAATTACTGAAATAAATTAACTTTTCCACAACATTCTAATTTATTGAGATGCACCTGTAGATAATGCGAGATTCCTTAGTACAGTTTTCTTTTCAAGAACTTTCATTCTTTTAATGAGGCTTTTTTCTTTATTATGATGTCAGGACAGTTGTACTACCTTGACATATTTAACCTTATGCCTCCCAAAAAATATCTAAATTAATTTTGTTTCGGAAAATTAAAAACATGCTTTTTGCAGATGAGATGTATCTAAGTGAATATGAGTTGGATTCATAATGTACTTAATGACTGAATGAATTAATGATTGTTTAATGAATAAATAAATGAATGAAATGACTAGATCCAGGCAATAATGAGCATTATGTCATTGACCCTTAAATATCCATATAAAGTAGTGATGCACCACAATTTCAACCGAGACAGCAAACAAAACGAATTTTCGGGTTTGGCTGCAATTGCTTTGACAATGTCCTTTAATTAGCACATCTTCGGTGGAGCTTTATGTGTAAGCATCTATTTCATGCGCAATACAGATTAGGGCTGTCAAAATGGCTGAAAAACTAAATTAGAATTTTGTACTTAAATATGATCAAAATTCGAATTATATTCGAATTTAAAATGCATAATTTCAGTTAGGGTGAAGAAAAGCTTTTGGCATCTCTCCTGAGGCCACAAGAGGGCGCATCATTCAAAGCATAAGATAACATGACTATCCGCGGAAAAAAAGTGCATAATGTTTAAAATAACGTTTATAAACCAATTATAATTAAGTTGCTTAAACAACTATAAACAAAACAGCATCATGTATGTATGCATAGTTTAATACAAAGGGCGGAAAGCCAATCACACAGAGTACATTTTTCCATTTAAAAACATGAGATGCAGTGGGATGGGGAAAAACCTGCCATAAAGTCTCGATATGTGTTTTTTTCTAAGTTAAACTTGCATTAATTTTACATGGCATTCTAAACATGCGGCTCTAGTCTTTTGTGCGAGAGTGCAACAGTAATAGATGTCCATCTAGAAAATGCGTGAAATATGCGTTCTGTGTGAACGGCTTGGTTTCGGTTTTGATGTAAACAAGATTTTGATTTTCTCTTTTTCCGCTATATTTTTAATGAACAACGCAGCAGCACCGCATCTAGTGGCTTCAACTGGATAGGCTAACAAAAACATTATAATGCAACGACACTTACATTGTCATCGCATCTCGTGTGCCGCTGATAAGCCTGCCTCATTAACGCACACCTAAAATTCGAATGCAATGTTTTTGCATTCGAATGTGGATTTTTATTTTAAATTCAACGAATATTCGAAATTCGAAAAAAATTTTGACAGCCCTAATACAGATAATGTATTCCATCCTGTGTGGATGCTAGGGCTGGGTTGACAATAATGTTTTCTTGATTTTAATCAATCTTTTTTATCATTTAGTCAACTTTATCATGATATTCAAACAATAAATGGCATTTCGACACTCTTTACTGTGGCATGACAGATGGCTGTAGCCGCCTCAGTTCAAGTGGCAGCATGAAATGATCATCTCCTGCTCTTTACTACTAGTTATAGCATGAAATAATCATGAATGAACATCATTAGGTGTGTTCATTCACTGACTGTTATAAAACACCAACAACTAATTAGAAACATAATTATATCATACATAATATAAAAACTATTATAGCCTAATGTGCCCTTTATTTATTTTTTATACAATTATGTTATTATTTAGTAGGGATGCATGATATTATCGGACCAATATCGGAATTGGCCGATAATGGCTTTAAATGTAAATATCGGCATCGGCCCGATATGAAAAATTATGCCTATATGTCTTGGCGATAAGAGGAATACATTAACTCACATGTGCTCCGGGTGTGCTAGCGATTAGATCACGTCAGCAGTGTGGCTCATTCTTGAAGCAAAGTTTTGCCTGAATGATGATTAGATTCACTGTTTTGGATCGCTGCATTTAAACTGAGAATCCACATGCGTTCGGTGTGTGATAGAGTCAACAGTAATAGCACCTACAGCAGCAGCAGTGGCAGCCTCCCCCGGGTCCTAATGCCCACTCAGTAAAGGGGTTTTAATTCCGTAGGGGGTGCTGTTGGCCTACTTCTAATAAAATGAAAGCAAAATACACAGATAATATTTAGACTGTGTTTCTGATTAAATAAAGCAGTAATTGATGCCATAAAACCATGAGTATGTTTTGATTTAAAGTTCAGAAGCTATAGCTTACATGAACAAAAAAAACACAAGCATGTCACTTAAATTAAATAATTTTATATAACCGATTTATTTATTAATGTGTAATATGTTATATTTTTAAACAAATTATGAGCTCTAAAAGATTTTCAGAATGTTTACAACTCTTGCTTTAGACCATTTACAAATGTTAAAACTTAAAATAAAATGTTAAGTTTACCACTGCATCTTTCTGAAAAAAAAAATGCAGCGATTGAATATAGTTTATTTATAGTTATTTTCAAATCTTCAATGTACTGTCATTATAAAATAACTTCATTGTTGTTTATTTAATGGAACAAATAAGTTCTTGTTAAAAACTAACCCAAATTAAAAAATAATTTGCTTATAATTTCTGCACAGGAGAGAGTTGGTGTCATTTCCAAACAAAAGGAAATATATCGATATCGGAATCGGCTATCGGCCAAAATGAGTTGGAAAATATCGGCATATCGGAAAAAATCCAATATTGTGCATCCCTATTATTTAGTGTTGATTATTATATCTAAAAATAAGATAGCAATTGAATTTAATAGTTGTTCATTTTAACCTTTAATATTAAATATCTAAAAGTCAACTAAAGCTTTACAGGGGACCCTGTCAATAATGTATAATTTACAGCTTTAAATGAGAGAGATTTTTTTTTCTTAAGAATAACTGACATGTACTATTCCTGATATATAACCGAACTGATATCAAACTGAATCAAATTGAGAGCCCTGGTGAACAAACGTCTTTGTGACTGAAAATTATGCTAGAATAAATTTACATTTAATTAAGATCTTTACACTTACATTTTATTTAAAAACCAAAACAGTCCAGATTTTTCCGCTAAATGAAAACTTGGGTGCAAAAAAAGAACTGAGTGCATCACTAATAATCAATCTGAAAGCTCTATGTTCTAGTACACACCCGAGGAACGGTCCCCACAAATGGCGCACATGCGTTTCTGGGACAGCATTGGCCCAGAGCCCTGACAGACTTCAAGCCAAAAGGGGGTTTCACATCATCAGAGCTGCTGACAGCATGTAACCCAGACACAGACATCGAGGAGTTTATCTGCATGAGGTAAATAGACAAGGAGTGATGAGAAAACCAAAGTCATCAGCACAGTAAAAGACTATCAATACAGCCCTATTATCATATGGATAAGTCCAGAAGTACTTGGAACATGCGGCTCACCTGAGAGTTGCTGATGGGTCCATAGCCGACGGATGGCATGCCGGGAACGCCAGGAGAGCCGATGGACGAGCTGACGACTGACAGTGGCGAATCTATGGAGCTGACAGGGCTACTGACGGCAGAAGTGGAGGGCGGTATGGAGTTCATAGATGCACACTAGACTGGCCAATAGAGAGGAGACTGTTGATCGTTGATAATCTACTGAAAGAGAGTGGACACAAAGAGGGTTTTAGACACGATACACTGAGTGCAATGAAAGATTTCTGTAATAGTCCTGGATATGTCATTAAAGTCCCAAGATGGTCATTTCAGTGAAGAATGGAAAAGAAAGCAAAGCTGGTGCCATACTCACAATATCCACCTTTTCAAATGTTTTTCCTCTTGAGTATCTCAGAAAATATGGAAAAATATTGCGATGTGTACATTAGGAAAGAAAATTAGGCATTTTGTCTGCTGTTTACTGCTCTATTAATCCTGCTGCAGATTAGGACGATGTCTAAGGCTGTGGATCAAAAACTAAGAAATTGCCTACATAGACAGCATATTGTGGAATCAGGAGAGTGTTCAACGTTTTAATAACCGTCTATTATGACCAACAATGCAGTCTAGATAGGTAGCTCACTATGTTCGAAACTTCGAACACGCCCATATCGCCCAAAATGATGCCTTGGTAGGGAGCTCACTAGGTTTTGGGACGCACCCAAATCTGTTCCTCATAATCACCCCCACCAAAACTGACACTATCAGCGCTAATGTTTGCCAACTCCATATGTAATTGATAATATATGACTAAAACGGGAAAATCTGTACTATAAACGCATCTTAACTCGATAACGAGCGTTATTTTGATGCTCCTGACAACGGTTGGATTATTTATTATTTAGCACGCAGCGCAGAGCCCAGCTAACATGCTAATGGCGGCTAACGGACTGTTTATGACTAAAAGAAAACCATTTGGTCCACCCCTTTCACTCTTAATACCCTGTTTAAAATGCACAAACGAATCTATTTAAGTATAATTATTATTTTGTGCAGCATACAAACACTTGTATTCTAAAACACAAATGGCGAGACGAAATAATACGGCCAACCCTTGTTAGCTTAGCTTAGCCTAGCTCGTCCAAGTGTTTGTTTGTTTTTCCGTCATTTTTACAGAAGTTTGCAGAGTTTATATGAGCATACCGACTCCAGTCTCACCCATCAAACTCCGAATCTTCCGACAGCAACGATTCGTGTCCTTTAAAGCATCGTTTCATCTATATTTTACAGTTTACGCCATAAATGTTTGCGTCCAGACAAATACCTTGTTAGTCAAGCCTCCTAGTGGACACTAAGAGTCTGTTCACATAAGAAATATATGCAAGCAAATAAATAAATAAACAAATAATTAAATAAATATACACGCAGAAAGTACTACATGTTCTTTTGGTTATTAAAAGGTGTCATTTGGTCTGAAAGCTGTGGAATAATCACATCATTATTAGGCCTATTTAAGATTAAACAAATAAAGCTGGCTGCCTTTTTTCTCTTTAATTATTATTTAATTAATGCATCATAGAAAGATATACTGCATACAGTGCAAAGGAGAAAATTCACATAAAGTCAAGTTAGCTCTCTATGGGACATTGTCATTTATAGTAAATGGCGCTAAGAAAATTGCATTTAAAATACAGTAATAATGTTCAGCCAATAAAATGTAATTTTAGTAATGTCACATGACATCCCCTTTAACCAGTAAAATTAAAATCTATTTGCCATAAGCTTCACATTTTTGGCAACAAGACAGGAAAGGAGACATTAGCACATGTTAGCTCATATATTCTCAAGGCACCACCAAGGCTACATATAAATTATTTTTTCATATATATATATATAGGCCTATATATATATATATAGGCCTATATATATATATATAGGCCTATATATATATATATAGGCCTATATATATATATATTATCAATGTAGCAGATAGATAGATAGATAGATAGATAGATGATAGATAGATAGAACCAAAACAGGAGTCTTGCTGATTTTCACTTGTGCTATGATAATTGATATTTAATGCTTTTGAAACACTTTCTAGGCAGTGAAATTGCATCTAAATTTGTGTTAAGTTTTTAGACATTTTCACACAAATCAAATATAGCAGCACAGGAGGATATGGAATTTTAATAAAGATATTTAATGAAACAGTAAGACCTTTTCACTTCTTTTCAGATAGTGAACATGCATTTGAATTTGTGTGAAGTTTCAGACAATTTGCCAAAAATAATTTACTATAATGGGACAAAGTCAGTTGAAAAGAAAAAGGTTGACGATCAAAACACATATTTTGCACTAAATACATGTAAAATATAAAGTCAATTATTTGTTTCAAGCTGTGAATTCACAATTCGTCCCATAAAAGGTTAAGTAAAAAATTCTACATAAATATATGTTCCTGTTATATATATATACTTTTTTATTGGTTTCCACATTTTAGCAAATTTCTCATAAATTTAAATTTAAAGTATTTTGCCGTTTCTGGGAACCCAATAATGTTTTGCCCTATTGTTTGGCTGAATATTCACACATTTTGTTAAATCCTAGACAGAAACGGGGTCATCTGAGGTGATGTGGTGAACGTGGCACCTTTTCTTATGAAAAAAAAAGTGATATATCTATGTAGCCTGATAAGCACCCCCCTCCCCCCCAGGTGTGACATTGCATTCAGTCTGATCTGCAACGTGACCTGTTCACCCTCATTCCCACACAGAATGCATGCCCGCATGATCGTTTTTCAACTGTCACAGCAACTTCATAATTATCTTTGAAAATATGTACTCAGAATTAAAAACTGTAAGTAGCAGCTTCATTCTAATCTAATGAAATATGTTGCAGTAGATTGTGGGAGTACATGATGACATTATTTCTCAAGGGTAGAGTAGATAACAGGCTAAACAACATTCTTAAAACACAGACTGCTTTTAAAAGAGTCAGACTCCAATCACCCAACCAAGGAGTAAGAACGTTTTAAGCTGATGTAAGTATTATATTTCTACATTCTAGATTGAAATATCCTGTCAAATGTAAAAGTGTTATGCTTTCATTGGGATTTTAGAGAGTTTACTTTTCTTGAGTTGAGAACTATGAAAATTACATGCCATGTCAACTTGTGATTCTGATTTGATGGTGTCAGATTGTGTTTAAAAGGAGGAAAAGAAGGCTGTATGGACCATGTGTTACTCACACACTGAGCTGAGTGTTGCTCCTGAAATTACAACATCATGGTTTACTTTCTGCTTGTTGTCTTTGGTAAGTGTTTAAGCAAAACATGGATTTATATTTTATGATTTTGACCTGTTAAAAAGAATGACACAAATTAGTTATTTATTCTTTCTGCTGTAAAGTGAGCTTTTCAAAAACAATTTTCCACATGTAGCCTGGATGCTTTCAAATGTTTGTCGTGCTTGGCATACCATGAATTACAGTGTGGTACATGTACTGGTAAATTTCTTCATAAAGGCATTCAGGGTTTTTTTTCCAGGGCTTTTGTCCTTTACATCAAGCCAAATATCTCACCAGTATCACTTCATAAATATCAGAAAGAACTGGACTGAGGCTCAGAGATTCTGCCGTGAGATGTACACTGACCTGGCGACTGTGAATAATGACGATGAGAAGAACAGCTTGTTCAAAACCATAACTGATAATTCATATGATGTGTATACTGGACTTTATAGAGGTGAAGTGTTCAGATGGCACTGGACCCTGTCAGACAGTGTGTACAATGAAAAGACATTCCAAAACTGGGAAAAAAATCAACCAGATAAAAATATTAATGAGGGCTGTGCTGCGATGGACAACAATGGGAAATGGTTTAGTGATAGCTGTGATACACAAAGGCAATTTGTCTGCTTTAATGGTAAGATTTTTTTATTGTACTATTGTCTGTTCATTGTATTGTGACTATACATAGTTTACAGCATTACCTTCATTTAATATAAGTTACAATAGTGCTCCAGTTTCATAAACGTATTTTCATAAACACATTAGCGGCAATAAGAATCTTTTTCTTGTCATTTGTCTGTTACAGCCACTAAAACGTATATCCTGATTGAGCAGAACAAATTCTGGAGGGAGGCCCAAGAATTTTGCAGAACTTTTCACACAGATCTAGTGAATGTCAGAACCTCCTCAGAAAATCAAGTTGTCAAGAACACTGCAAAAAACGATGTATGGATTGGACTATTTAACGACCCTTGGTCGTGGTCGGATCAGAGTAACTCTTCTTTCCGTTTCTGGAATTCAAGTCAGTTAAGTAACAACAGAAGAGACCGGGACTGTGTTACAGTGATGGTGAACCACACAGGGAAATGGAATGACGTACAATGTAACACCACTCAGCCCTTTATCTGTCACGGTGGTGCGTTCGTCTTTTTCTCTTTGTCTTTAAAACTGCTCAGAAATGAGACAGAATAATTCAGTTTCCTTCATCTCTTTTTAATATGCATCTAATCTGACTCCTTTACAGATCTGAAATCTCATTCAACTACTAAACCAGGTATATTGCCAACACCAACATTAAATAGTTCACAAAAAAAAAAATCTGTCATCATTTACTCACCCTCATTTGGTTCCAAATAGGGATGCAGAATTTGGGGACGAAATGTAACTGCATTTTTTTATAGCACATATATTTTATTTAATTATTTATTCAAGTCTGTTTGTATTTCTTTCTCCTGCAGAGCAATAAGAGAAGGATAATGTTGAGAAACAGCATAGAACCCCATGAACTGACTGACAAAAAAAAAAAAAAAAAAAAAAAAACACTTTTTCAAACTGTCTTCTTTTAACCCCCA
>NW_015539887.1:1893352-1905413 GCF_001515605.1 Sinocyclocheilus anshuiensis
AAAAAAAAAAAAAAAAAAAACACTTTTTCAAACGGTCTTCTTTTAAGCTCCACAGAAGAAAGAATGCATAAAGTTTGACATGAGGGTGACATAATTTTCATATTTGGGTGGAGTATCATTTTAAAATGCAGTCAAAATCATACTAACCTTTTAACACATGAAAAATAGTAAAAAAAAAAATAACTGCAATTTATTACCTGAAATGTTCTCACTGATACAGCTACTACTGATACTGAGGGGGGAAATAGAAGTACACAACCTACACAAATACTCACTACAGGTGCAGAGCAAGGTAAGACACTCTGAATATTTTTGAACCTGTGTTTACTACAACAGTTAGTTCCGCTCCTTGAATTTGATTGGCTGAGCAAAGACTTTTCAGTGTTTGTGTGCATGTTCCAGACAAAACTCTCATAATCTGTGTATTATTAGTGGGGATTTTTCAGTTATAATTTCTGCTGATAATGACAGCAACGCATCACCATCTTTATAAGCGAATCCTTGATTGATTCGTTAAAAAAACACAGATTCATTCAGGAACCAAACACCACTACTTCGTTGCTCTAAGACATGCTTGGCCTTTGTTGGCGAACTCTTTTGTTGGCGGAGCAAAAATAGACAAAGTGGGAAAAAAAATGGCAAAAACGTTGATATTACCTTCTTTAACATTTAACTATTGTATTACAAGAACCGTACAATTGCTTGTGTGATATTGCTATATTATATATTATATATATATATATAATATATAATAAAGGGCGTGCACCCTTTATTATAAAGAATAATTTAACTCTTATGCTTGCTGCCCTAAAAGGCACATTTTCAAGGTTCAATAAATAGTACATATAAAACTAGTTTATTATATTTAAATGTATGCTATCATTTATCAAGTCAAGTCACCTTTTATTAAAATAGAACTTAATATAATACAGATTGTGTCAAAGCAGCTTCACAGTAATAAACAGGAAAATAACATGTTTTGTTTTAAAGTTGCATAATGCAGTCAATGCAGTTGAATCGATAATATTTCTAAATTAATTGTCTATTATACCCTTATTATACCCTTTTCCTTATTGTCACCCTTACAACTCATAATCCATATTTTTGCCAAATCACCCCAAAGATAACCTGATTCTGGTCCGTGAGAACCTGACGTGGACTGAAGCTGTGACTTACTGCAGAAAGCACCACGTGGACCTGGTCTCCATTCACAGTGAGGAGCTTCAGAACAGGGCAGCAAGAAAAGCCATCCAGGCCTCCACTTCTCATGTATGGCTGGGTCTCCGTTACACCTGCACCTTCAACTTCTGGTTCTGGATAAAGAACAGAGAAGCAGGCTGCTACCAGAACTGGGTGCCTGGTCATGGGCCACATGGTTATGAGGAGTGTGGGCTGTCAGGAGCTATGGAGTCCACTGGAGGGCACCGTTGGGTCGGGAGGCCAGAGAGTGAAAGACTCAATTTTATCTGCCAAATATGTACTAATGCATTTTAAAGGCAGGGTAGGTAATGTGGTTCCAAAACATTTTTGTTATGTTGGTTGAAAGTCTCTTCACATCCCGATAGCAACCACTAAGTTAAGTGGTCTAAATTTATTTATATGTAGTGTGTGGAAGGCGTAGGACCATAAAATGTTCGTCCAATCAAAATGTTCGGTCTGAACATTACAATAGGCTGCCCTGCCTGCCTGTCAAAATATGTATTTGCATACCTCTGCACACCCTGTTTGCGCAGACATGATATGTCATCAGCGCGTTTCAGTGAGAAAGAAAGGCGCTATTATTGTAATATTATGCTTTGTACTGTAATGTTTTCTCACCGGTGAATGAGATAAGGTAATATGACAGAGTTGCATTCAATCCTCCACCAATGCCGTCTCTCATCGTGTCACAGGTTAGTCTCTGCTCTGATCGAGCATGTCCATGGCTGCATCCGAAAACTCTAAGGCAGCATTCCAAGGCAGGAAGGCATCAAGGCACATCCGAATCCAAATTCTGCTTTACTTCCTGTCTCCGGAGGTACAATCTTCTGATCGAATTTTGAAGGCAGCATAGATGTATCCTTCGCTGCCTTTTATATCCCACAATCCTGTGTGTTCCATTCCGTGACGGTTGAGCTAAAAAATAAAGATGGCGTCTGAAAGTTGCGTTTCGTGGTCAGTTTGTGTGTAAATGTATATTTCTGACTAACTTTTTGCACTTTTGATGTTATTTCTAGCGATAAATAAGTATTATAGTAATTAAATATTTGTTTAGTTATTACAAAAACTTGTTCTATTTTGTTGTATATCATTAAACCATTACGCTGCCACAGAAGCATGTCCAAAATCAGTTTCATGAGGTGCCTTCGAGCAAAAATGTTGCCTGCAAAGTCATTGCCTCATACGGCAACGAGGCAGCAAGTTAGCTGCCTAAGTTTTCGGATGCAGCCATGTGTTTTGGAGGAGGCGTGGCTTTGCAGAGTGATTATGCAGGGAGGGTGGGGATCTTGCTCTCAAAGCTAACTTGCTATTTCTAGCCTTTCCGAAATCGCCTATCCTACATTTAAAGAATGATGGAAAACCATGAAGATGCAGTCAGAGAGAAACTGCTTGTCGTGCACTTTTATTTGATCCTACACATTTTAAAGGATACTGTGAGATTTACATGTTATGTAAACATGATATCCAACATAAACTGTAAGCATCAAAACACACAATGTTACATTGTTACATTATGTCTCATCTGGTCTATGAATTCATGTATTTTTTTTTTTTCTTCTGTGTTTGACTTTCATTTAAAATTTGTCAACAGGAAAGTGTGGCCATGTGAAGAAAATGCACAATAGTGATTTAATTTCATAAGATAATGTAATAAGAACTTTTTATTATAATTGTTGAGTAGTACCAGCAAATATGTGATCTGTATCTGAACCATTTCTGGTTAAGGCTCTTTTATACCCTTTAATTGTTATATGCTTATTCTGAACATGGCTGTAATGTTTGTAATAATACAAATACATTTTGCATATTGTAATATGAATCATACTTTTTAAAATTGTAATGTTATAATGAAATTACAATATTGTACAAATACAATTTAAATATAATATTTGTTCGAGAAGTTTGTTGCACAACATAATGTTAATTATTATTCAAATTTTTGTTTTTTATTGATTTTAATTAATAGGCTATACAACAATGACAACCACACAAACATATACAGTATTCTTCTTAATGAAATTACGGTATTTAAATGTAAATTTAAGTTAAAACCATGAAACCTAAAATGTTGCTACCGTATTTTTTACGGCGAATTTCTGGCAACCACAACTGCCGTTTTTTTATTTTATTTTGTAATTTAATTTTGTCTATGTAAGTCCAATGAAGGTCCCTCATGATTGACCAGCAGTTTAGGAGTTTCAAGCAAAATAGTTGGGTTCCCAAGAGCAGGGGAGTGGCTTTAGACACAACAATGGTTGTGGGAGGGAACATTTCTAAAACTCTTGCTGCATCTCAGTGTGCCTACTTATACTACGCCCTTAAAGTATGTACTCTTTTGGTTAAGAAAAAGTACACACTTTTGAGTGTGTAGTAGAAGAGTAGGCAAGCTTTGGGACATACTATCACGTCACACAACTGCGTCTTTAACGGATGCTCTGTCACATAGATACACGCACCCTGTCACTGTAAACTGGCCTGTCAATCATCTTGTCACAGTTAACATCCTCCACATTTCATTTCATTTAACTTCCTACTGTACTGGAGAGAAAAGAAGTAGCACATTGATCTGCCAGTCGGGGGTCTTTCATGCCGAGAACTCTGCGACCAAACGGATGTTTATAAAAGTTTACATTGCTGTTGCAGATGAAATATAGCACAGATAACATTAAATAAATATTTTTTACCAGGTTAAATGTTGAATATTAGTAACTCAAACCCCTTTTTCTAAGCCTCTCTACCTAACCACTGGTCGCACACATCCGCCATGTTTGTAGTTTTTAGCGCGTTTTATTCGTGTTTGTAGTTCTGGACAGAATCCTTCAACAAACCGCAATGGATTGTGGGCAATATTAGCCATTAGAGTGTGCACGGATCCACACTTCAAAAATCGAGGCAATTGCATTTAGTATCATTTGGTCATTAATTATTTCATTAAACACGCTATGGATGGTAGTCATACATATTCTACTTTATTCCTATCTAAATTAAATTGTGCAGTCCTTATGTTAACAGATTTGTGGAAACCATATCTATAGCTAAAACATTTGCAATAATGATTTTTGAAAGGATGTAAAATTAACTGAAATAGAAGATGAGGAGTTTCGTATTTGTGCTGATTCAGTTGGTATGTTTCAGCATACACTGGTACATGTTTAAAACTATAAATTCTCTGATCACAGATTATCAGCCGTTTATGAGATATGCACTGAATTTATGGAATCATGAGTTGCTGTACTAGTCCTCTGGTACTCCTCATTTATGGGTCACACTCAAAATTACACTCAAAAGTGACCAAATACCTTGAAGTGTAACATTTTCCTTTCACTGAAACAAATGTACAATATTTTAGTTCAATAATATATTTTCTTTTTTAACATTTTGTATTTTGTATTTTCATGTTACTAAAAATATTCACCTCTAAATTAAATCAATAAAAATTGATAGAAAAAGAAACACATTTTTTATTATTTTTTCCATACAGTATATAAGTTAAAATTAGAGCAATATAATTTAAAATTCAGTGGATGGAGGCAGATTGGTGCCTGTAAAGTGCAAGTAATCACTTTAAATTGTACTTGAAGTACAAATACCACAAAATAATACTTTAGTACAGTAATCCAGTAAAATTACTTAAGTATTTTATACCTCTGTTACTGTGTCAGACAGCTCTTAAAATTATTATGCGCCATGATATATTATCTCACTGTCAAAAGATTTATTAATAGTCTTTTTTGTGTTTGTGTGTAACAGGAAAAATGAACCAGTTTCACACACACACAAGTGAGTTTTTTTTTTAATGTATCTGTGTAACCTGCACATATTATTATAAGATATTGGTATTACAAGTAAATAATGTGAAAGCATTTTTAATATTTATTTAAAAGGAAGATGACAACAAGTATTCCATTGTGCTGTAAATTGTGTTTTAATATCTTAGTTCACCCCGAAATGAACATTTCCTGATTATTTGCTCATCCCCAGGCCATCCAAGGTTCATATGACTTTCTTTCTTCAGCTGAAGAGAAGTTAAGGTTATTCTCTAGCAAAACGTTTTGTCATTTTCAAAAAATAAATAATGATATGCTTTTTACAAATGCTCGCCTTAGTCCAACTCTGTGAAGCAACCTTCTCAAAGTGCATTTTTTCTCAGCATCTTGGGTGGCCTGGGGCTAAGTAAATAATCAGAAAAAAAATCCTTTTTGGGTGAACTATTCCTTTCATATTTTTGCCTCCCCTTACCTTAGTACCTGTGGTGTGAAGGATGTACAGTCTACGGAGGCAGTTTCTAGGCCTCTAAATGAGGGAATTGTCTCTAAATATCTGTAACATCTGCGAGTCCCTCAAGAAAGCACATATCAGTCCCAACACTGACACATGCTCCAATTACAATCAAATTAGGAAGCATATAGAGGATGCTGAGCAGTGCTTGAAAACATCAGAGACAATGATTTAACAAAAGCTTGGATATTTAGGTGAAAAGCATGGAGCAGCTTATTAGAGAAACTAAATGTTAAGCTGCAGAAAAAAGAGAAAAGCCTGGCCATGGATAATTTGCACATAAAGAAGAAGTCTGCTGAGGAATCATTAGAGCATTCCAAAGCAGCTTTGGAGCAGGCTGAAATAAGTGTAGAATCAGCAAACTATGCCATAAGAGCACATCAAGACAGAATGAACAGATGTAATGAGCAACTACAGGGGCGATAATGCTTTGGATGGATCGCTGGTGAGTATTACACACTCTTACCATCATCCTGAATCGTAACAATTTGTGAAGTTATGCATTTATAAATTTGTGCCTGATGTGTGTTCAAGAGATTTCTGTTCCCCACTATGTCCAATAATGATTAGTGAGGGACAACGGGGATTTGAATAAGCTTCAAATGCCTTGAGAGATGCTGAATGGGAGAAACAAAACTTTGAGTCACAAGTGAGGAACTGGACTCCAAAAGTGTTTCATTACGAGGGAATCATCTCTAAGACACAGACTGAAATTGAGCAAACCAATGAGGCACTGAAGAGGACTGAGAGGAAGATTGAAGAGGTTCAAAATCATCAGGTGATATTCAGGAAGTGGTCAGGAGAGCTGTGAACCTTCTGAGTGTTCTTAGTGGAAGAGTCACTGTACTGGAGAGACAAACACAACGTTTCATCCTCTGGCAGCCTGTGGTAAAGGTCATGGAAGATGTGATGAAGGCAATAGTAAATTTAGCTGAGGATCAGTTTCTCTTTAGTGATGGTGCACCAGGCCCTATAAATACTTTGAAGCAGAATGTTGGAGGATTACTGGATTTATGCAACTCACCCAGTAATTCTGAATATGACAGCTATTAGTGATCATCAGAGTTGGGACTGGTAGGACTTATTTACAGCATTACCAGCAAATGTGTCACATTACTATTTAATAACATATGTTGTGCAATATTGTGTATTGTCCAAAAAGTATAATTTTTTTTCCTTTGGTTTTCAGGTTTTACCTGAAAATAAACTTGAATTGTCATGACTATTATGGCTGCCATGTTTCTTATACTGATATAATGCATTTTAATGAGTAAAGGACATGAATAATTAAAAAAATTGCATTATATTGTATGTTGCTACGTAATTTAAAATAATCATATGTTCTTTTATGGCTTTAAGTTTCAATAAATAGACTTGAAATGCAATGATTGTGACTGCTTTGTATGATGATATAATGTTTTTTTTTTAATGAATAAAGGTAAAAAAAAAAAAAAAAGGAGATTTTCATTGTTTCCCAATTTCAACAAATAAATAAATACATTTTAGTGACTGGTATTATTGTTATATATGCCCAACAAAGTGTTTTTTTTTTTAATTAACAGAATAAAACCTATTCTTAAATTGTGGCTTTATGTGCACTGCAGTGACCAGCAATTGGCACTCTTTTTTCCTGCTTATAAAGCACATTCTGCAAACATAGCGAGATAGCAACAAACATATCATATAATGTCATCTATTTTAAACACTATCAGCATATGTCAGCAGAAGCATCAAAATCACTTTTCTTGAGCAATATGCATTGACAAGATGAGCAAACTAATCCACGAGAAACTGTGCAATGTAAGCTGTAACTGACTGTCGTAAAATTGTGATTCCTAACCACTAAGGTTGCCATTATGCGATTGGCTGAGGTGCCTCATGTGATCCAAGTTAGCTGTTGTCACACTGCTGCTGCTGTGCAGGAACGAAGGAGCGCGGAGACGTAGGTGAATTCCAATAGAACAGTCTTTATTAATCCAAACATAGGGCAGGCAGGACCACACATAGCACATAGACATTTAACACCAGACAAGGAATCAAGGGAAGACAACACTTTAAATACACAACTAAATGAGGTAATTAACGAGACACACCTGAAATCAAGGAGACAATCAGACACGGTAGAAACTGGGTCACGGTGAGCACATGGGGAGCAAAACAGGAACACTAGGACAGTCCATGGGCGTGACACTGTTACGCTCTTTCCAATAGTAAAGGCCTGTTCACACCAAAAGCGATAACTATAACTATATAGATATAGTTTTTAAAATCTTTTTAAATTTAATAGAACAGCGGAAATCACACTACGACTATAACGATATAGAGGAACAATATTGTTGGGATCACTTCCAGAATTATTTTATCCATAGACTGTAAATAAAAAATAAAAATAATAAAAAATTCCTAATTCCTTCTGCTGTGTAATAATGAAGCCAAAATGTCCTAGATATGGCAGCTCTCATTGTGAGCCAGAGTATGTGCATCTCATCGTGAGCCAGAGTATGTGAAGTAGTGAAAATGAGCTGGAGCCACAAGGTGTCTTCGACTTGAAGCAGCATTGCACAGACTGATCAGTGTATGACATCAAATTTCCGCGAGAGCAGATGGCTCTGTATGCTTTCAAATAGCTCTTGTGGTACTTTGATGTCATACACTAATCAGTCTGTGCAGTGTTGCTTCAAGTCGAACACACCTACAGTATCAACATCCCCAAGCCCATTGTGGCCCTTTCATTATGGCAGGACAGTATTTAGACAGGAAGCGAAGTGGGAGAGAGAGAAGGGGGCGGTGTCGGGAAAGGTCCACAAGCCAGGCCTCAACCTTGGGACATCCGAAGCGCAAATGTGCTGTATGTCGGCGTGCTGCCCACTAGGCTATTGGCGCCGACAATGCAGGTGTTTTGTAGTTGGATGTAAAAGTGAACATAAGAGTCTTCATTTTCTTCCAACATAAGAGTCACTGAGGAGGCAGTGGATTAGTTTTGTTTTTGATGGTAATGCCCAAAAACAGAAGAGAGGGGTGGGGTGAGCAGTAGCTCATTATTATTTAAAGAGACATGTACTGAAACGGCTCGCTGTGAACAGAGCTGTTTTTGGCAAGGTATAAAGGGTGTTGTTTTACATGACCATTGAGGAATTTTAAGTAAGTATTTTGCAGACATTTCATGAAGACCCTAAAGAATCATACCAACTGTGGAAAATGAGCATCCGATGTCCTCTTTAATATGCTTCCTCACATTTGATGGCAAAGAAATTTTGAACCCAGAAATTTACCGGATGAAAGCTATAACCGAAGCTGAAATGGATGTGCTTGATGCGTGAAAACAAACCTCATGGGTGTGCATATTTGAGCTTCCATGTGCCAAATTTAATGTGTGTAAGATACAATAAAAATGCAAAAATGTAACGAGTACTTTTCAAGTTGAAATAAAATTGTAAGGAGTAAAAAGTACTGTTTTTCTTCTGAAATGTTATCAAGTAAAAGTACAAGTGGCCACTTTGAATTGTACTTGAATGAAGTACAAATACTATCACAGCATCATAACAACTACCTAAAATGACAGAAACCATCTTTGGAAAAAATTTATTTGGATTTATTTATTTTTTTAGTTTGGCTCATTTTCCATTCATTTACATGGAAAGGGAATAATGACCTATACTGCAGGGGCCGATTGTTTTGTTTTCACTTTTAAGGACATACAGAGCACACGTGTAGTTAACTAAGCCTAACCCTAACTGCTGTCAAATTCTTTCCTCTGGTTTCCCAAGTTTGTTCTGGGAAACAAGCCTCAATATAATATCACAAAAGATATTTTCTGCTGTCAGCTGAGGAATGTGTTTCCCTGTGTAAAGAGTGTAAAGTGGTCCATGATGTACCTCTTTGCATTGTGTCCTGAGCAGAAACAATTTACAAAGGTTCATTAAATATTGCAAAAAAAAATGGCAGAGTGGACCACACTGCCTACTCTCAAACTTGAAGGAATAGTTCACCCCAAATTTTTAATTTATTTGAATAAATAATATTTATTTGAATTAAATAATAAATTAATTAAAATGCATTTGAATAAATAATTTATTCAAATTTATTTTATTTGAATAAAATGTCCCAGAGTAACTTTGCAACTGCAGTACATGTCAACTAAATCTCATTAGAGTGTTAATAGACTGTTTGGTTAGGGCTAAGGTTAGTAGAATAACATGTGACATGTACTTGCGAAGTTACTTAGTCAGTAAAATGTCTTTTAAGGGACCATCAAAATAAAATGTTAGCAGATATTAAGCAGACAGTCTACTACTATTATTACTGGAAGTTTACATTTAGTTGCAAATGAACACAATGTGTAAAGGAGACCATTAAAATATAGTGCTATCTAATGTTCTGGCAAAGTTCACTCAAAGTTACAAGCAAACCACTCTTTCAGTAATGTTAATAAAATATTTGTTGTGAGTTATCTGGTCTGTTATAACATTCTGTTGTTTCAGAACATTAGAAAATAACATTAATGTTTGCAATATGATAAAATTAATTGAAACCTGATTCTGGTCTGTGAGAACCTGACGTGTACTGAAGCACCATGTGGACTTGGTCTCCATTCACAGTGAGGAGCTTCAGAACAGGACAGAACTGGGCGCCTGGTCATGGGCCACATGGTTATGAGGAGTGTGGGCTGTCAGGAGCTATGGAGTCCACTGGAGGGCACCGTTGGGTCTGGAGGCCAGAGAGCGAAAGGCTCAATTTCATCTGCCAAATATGTACTGATGTGAAAAAAGAGGAGAGACTGAAGGGTGCTTCTCAAATGGAAGGCTGCATCCTTCCTAGTTCAGTCCTTCAGAAGCTTGTAGGCTAGAGTCCTCCTCTGCATTAAACACTAGAATGAGACGGTCTAGTAGCCTAAGTGCACATGGCTACGTCACATATGTTCCCGCCCTCACCGTCAAAGCACGAAAATACTAATAAAACTTAGTTTTGAAAGAAAAAATAAATACTTTGTATTACAATTCTTTATATTATTTGGCTTTCTATTAATGCAATACAATGAAACACAGCCATCTACAGTCTCACAGTGGCTTACGTTATTGGCAGTTTAGCGTTTAGTGAGTAATTTACACCAAAAAAAAAAGATAACATATGCTTTCATGTCCGAAAACATTATGTTTGTCTTACATTTCATAATAAATTCAGATAAACTCACTACTGACTCATTTTTCGTCAGTTTATTTTCATGAAATGGAATGTGTACAAAGGATTGTGGGTGATTTAGGGTCATGAAGGATACATCCCATGCATGCATCCTTCAAACTTAGCTGAATGAAGGATGCAAAACGAAGGCTGTCTTCCAAGGATCCTTCCGATTGAGATGGCCTTCAGCGACGTTTGATGATGTGACAGCCAAGATATGCAGCCTTCGTAGGATGCAGCCTTCTGTTTGAGAAGCACACTGAGAGACTGATTTTTATTGTGTTTATTAATTGTATCAGATACTGAAATGTGATCTGTATGAAACCTGCTATCACGGGGTGGGGATGTAACAGTAAAGATGCTTTAAAATAATAAAACCTGATTGCAGTGACAATTTGGTATTTGGTATATATAGGGTACAACGGGTAGCTAAAGGCTCACCTTAAGAAAAAATGTGCTAATCACTGCACCTAAAATGTATAATTGCAGAAAAAATATATTCGTTGTATTGAACATTAATGGAGCAACATATTTTGTGTGAAAATAAATCATTCAAGTTGTTTATTTTATTTAAAAATCTTATAAATGTAAGATTATTTACAAAAGATAATTATTTACACGGGGTAAAAGACTCACCAGCCTGGGGTAAAAGGCACATGATATTGATACAAATACTTCAGCTAAAATCATGTTTTTTAAGTAATTTCTGAGTTAACACTTGTTCAAAACAATCACTTTAGCAAGTTTGTACTATTTTCTGCTTATTTTGAAAAATAAAAGAATTCATTTTTGTTCAATAAATATACTGTCATTAAAATATGTTATTATAACAATATATTTTAAAATACAGAAACAAAATCATTTTAATAAGTAAAGATTCTGAAAGTATTGAAGGAGATCCAATAATAATTGAATATATATTTACAGTAGTAACAACAAATTATATTTTATTATATGATATGATTAATATCATGTTTTTAAATATGATGGTTTCATTCTAAACATGGTGATTATCTCTAATATGGACACCCAACATAATATATGATATTTACCATATGAATCTAACCATGTCATGTCAAGAAATGGAAAAGTCTGCCATCTATTAATTATCATATTAATTACTGGGCGCCTTTAGCCCCAACAGCAGGGGCGCCTTTTACCCCAAATACCATACTTTTACTATTACTATTTTTTTCGTTATTTACAAACTGTTGCTTTAATTATCTTAAACAAAACTGAAAATCATAAAGAAGACCTTTGTCTCAAAATATATGCATTCATTTTAATGATTCTCATTTGCTACTTAAAGGGTTAGTTCACCCAAAAATGAAAATAGCCAATAAATTACTCACCCTCAAGTCATCCTAGGTGTATATGACTTTCTTCTTTCAGACGAATCCAGTCA
>NW_015539887.1:1905691-1915421 GCF_001515605.1 Sinocyclocheilus anshuiensis
ACCATCAAATATTACATCAAGTAAGCACATAATCAACTTTGCACTGCTGCACACATCAAGGATCAGACAAATATACACGTGCATCTTGAAAAGCGGATGTTTTGGAAAGTGCTACGCCACATTTTTGTGCCATCTAGTGGTATAGATGAAAATAATATCAAAGGCGCCTTTTCCCCCGGGCGCCTTAGCCCCCTTGTACCCTATATATTTTTTCTGATTAGTGAGTGGCAGTTCATCCAGTCAGAGACCTACGACTATACGACTATACGACTATGACTATAATATCTTAATATCTTAATCTTAAATATAATATCTTCTAGACAAAGTCACACATCATAGTGGGAGTAAATCTCTCTTGAGATTGTGTCATCATGCAAATCGCCTAAAGACTACTGGTATGAGATCATGTATTTTTGGATTGATTTTTACTGTGAAAAGTGCTTTACAAATACATTTATTATCACAGTTACATTCAGTTAGTTTCAATTTCATGGACTTTTAGTTTGTATTCAGTTCCTTTGTTTGATTTTCCCGCTTTCTTTAGTTGTCAAAGTTACTAATATGATTAGTTCTTGAGTTCAGCTGTGTCATTAATTTAACCTTGTAAGATTTGTGTGGATTATCTATTTAGGATTCTCTGCCTGTCCACAACACTGTGAGATTTATATTATTAATAATTGTTTTCAATTAATAATGGCCATTAAAAAAATATGGGCTTCTAGACCTAGACTTACTCTTTCCACTTTTAAAAATGTCTGATTATGCATTGTGTCATGTATACATATTTGAGTTTGCCTTGGCCATAAATAGCTGCAAAAGAGCAATTTTGTGAAGCTTCAAGAGTTATTGTTGAAAGAGAGAAACAGAAACATGTTTTTTAAATCATTATTAATATAATAAATTGAAATGCATTTTGTTGCACATAGATTCAGAAATAAAATTAAAATTCAGAAGTAGTTTATTTATTTAAAAAAAAAAACAATCACTAAAAGCCTTAAATGTAAACTCTGACCAACAGGTTATCAGAACAGAGATACGTTAGATAAGATTTAGCCTATTGGTAACACTTTACAATAAGGTTCCATTAGTTAACGTTGGTTAATGCATTAACTAACAATAAGCAATACATTTGTTACAGTATTTATTCAACTTTGTTAATGCTAGTTCATAACATTCTTAGTTCTCAGGTCCATTAAATAATATTAACAGATAAAACTTTTGATTTCAATAATGCATTAGTAAATGATGAAATTAACTAATAAATGCTTTAAAAATATTTTTCATTGTTGGTACATTTAACTAATATAGCTGACTACTGTTAATAAATGGAACCATATTGTAAAGTTTTACCAATTTATTTAAGATTAGATCATGGCAAATTATTAGGAAGAAGCAAAAATTAGGAAGCAGAAGAGTTCATTATGCAATTAAAATGAAAAAAAACAGAAGACAATATAAGAACAATTCAACTTAAAGGATTAGTTCACTTCCAGAATAAAAAGTTCCTGATCATTTACTCACCCCTATGTCATCCAAGACGTTCATGTCTTTCTTTCTTCAGTCAAAAAGAAATTAAGGTGTTTGAGGAAAACATTCCAGGATCTTTCTCCATATCGAATTCAATAGGAGCCAACGGGAGCATTTGTGGTTAAAAAGTATATATATTTTTTTTTTTTTCGAAAAATGACCACTTTGTGTCGCTATAAACCTAGTTCTTGGATTTGGACCTTCAGCCCATGGGCTCACATTGAAGTCCACTATATGGAGAAAAATCCTGGAATGTTTTCCTCAGAAACCTTAATTTATTTTCAACTGAAGAAAGAAAGACATGAACATCTTGGTTGACATGAGGGTGAGTAAATTATCAGGAAATCCTTATTCTGGAAGTGAACTAATCCTCTAACGCAGGACTAAAGTAATAATTGTGCTCTCCGATAATATTTGCCTAGAGCACATGCCTAAATAGAAATACACTCTTAATGGAAAAGTAAACAGAAGTATATCTAAACTCAAAGAGAAATTTATAAGCAAACACCATTAGTAAAATCCCACTAAAACCCGTATACTTAAAAAGATGTTCTCGGATTTTCCACAATTAATCTCGGGGAAAAAACTGCAGATGTTGATCGATGACAGGAATGGATGTTGCATTTGAAAGAAGACGCTTTTGTCTTTTCTCATATTTTCTGAAAAGAAATATACACAGTTATGTAAATCCAGAAATTCTAAACCATTTGGACAGACAAAACTATCCCACAGACAATGTTAAAGTCAAATTCAAATTCGAATTCCAAAGAAATGATGTCAAATAACGTAATTGTCTAAAGCGATCTATCATGACTACATGTTAAAGAAAAACAAAGCTTCAATCTGAATTATATTATCATCTGGTACTTACCAATGTAAAACTAGAAAATACACATTTCTTAGTGCATTCCCTCAGATGTATGCTGCTGCTGCTTCTTCTTCCTCATTGAATCCAGCTTTAACAACCTCTTGAATACTTCTGATTTCTTCTGGAGGAGCAGCAGGTAGAATGGCAAGCAATTCTCGATCAATCCTTTCTAGTCTTGCGGTGCTCTTCTTATCATACTCGTCTTTATTCTTCAGGACAAGCATTAAGATGCCTTTCTGTGCCTCATCACAGCCGTTCTGGAGCAGTTTTCGCTCATGCTCGAATTCTGGCTTACTTTTATCCATGGCCATTAGTTTGCCCAGTGAACTGACGCGGTCCATCAGGTACTTGCTGGAAACGTCTGTGTATGTTGCAGAGATCATATGGACCAGACTAGCAATGTTACTGGCTTGGAAGGCTTGAGTGTACAGCAGATCTTTTGAGAAGAGCTTTGCATTGTAGGAGAGGGTTTGTGTTTTCTCTGATGTTGAGACAAAGTTTGTGAGAGTTTTGCTCAGGCTGGTTTTCACAATGTTGGAAACCATCTGAAAGAAGTGAACCATCTTCTCCCACTGCACCTTCACTCTCCCCATGGCATCCATTCCTTTGACCAGCATCTCTATGGTAGTATTGAAGTCGATCTCTTTCAGTTCACAATTTCTCATAGTGACCAGGATTTCAGTTAGCTCCTTCTGGTTCCCCTCTAGGTTCTCCACACACTTTTCATAAGTCTCTCTTGTCTTGTTCAGCTGAGCTCGGGTCAGCTCTATGGAGAATCTTGCATTTTCTGTGGCCCTCCCAGAAAGACTCCTGTTCTCTGACTTTGTTTCTTCTTTATGCATCATTGGTGGCTTTGGAGCAATGGCTGGAGAATTTGTTTTATCTTTACTTTTGCAATCAAAAACATGGGCCGACTTGATCAGATCCAAGACCTCTTTTATCATCTCATTGCTTTTGTCTTTGTCACATTTGCCATCTGGTGCATATTTTGCGAGCTGTTTGCATATTTCTATGCCATCTTGGCATAACTTCTGAACTTGTTTCTTTGCTGGGCAGTCAGAGTTTTCCTTTAAAGTTTCATTGATTCTTTTGAACTGTTTTGCTATGAAATCCGTCTTTGTAGTTTTGTTCTTCTGATCGTATAGTTTTGTCCAGTCAATGTTATCATCCTTACTATTCACACACATTCCTTCCTGGATTTTCTGTGCACAATTTAAAATTTCAGCTGACTTACTATATACCTTTATTTCAGCTACCACATCTCTTTCACCATTCACTGGTTGATTAATAACAGATGCCATTCCAGTAATCATGCCAGTAATGCTCTGTGTTATCCCACCTACAAAATCCATGCCAATCATTTCCCATCCACTAGGGAGAGAATCCAGAGCTTTCTTGTAGCTCTCCTGAGCCTGTTCCAGTCCCTTCTCCATTTCACTCATTGCCTTCTCAGTCCTTTTCTTGGTCTCTTGAGCTGACTGCTCCTTCAATTTGCTCTCTTCTAGTTTCTTCTTCATTGCTGCCATCTCCTCCCCATAAAAGTGCTCTGCATTCACACATGCTTCTAGCAGCTCTTGAATGATTTTGATGACATCAGTGAAGCGCTTTTCAGTTGCATCAGACAACTTCAGACATTCATCTGCAATGTCTTGGATATTTTTTAGCTGATCAGGAAGATGAGCTTTGACAACTTCATCATTGCCTTAGAACAGAATCTTCACAGCAGTCTTCATGTAATCTGGAACTTGGGCAGTATGGAGGCGAATCTGATCCATGCTCGTATGGGCCTCATTAAATGCCCACCAACCAGAGTTACACACTTGCATGAGGCAAGCGCGAAAGGAATCAGGGTATTTGATGAATTTATAGCCATCTTTAGGGGGATTTTTACTGATAGAGAAATCTGTTGAGGACGAGATGAATACCAGCTCTCCCAGGATGGCTATGGATAGAGGTGCTGGAGTCAGATACTCTTCCCAGTTGGCATAGGGCTGCATCATAAGTTTGGTTTGGTTCCTAATGTCCTCAGCAGTGGTAAGGCTTTGAGTAGATTTTGAGATAGCAGAATTCATGACTTCTCTGTTCCTGCTCAAAACATAGATTAATTCACAATGCTATATTCATCACAACAACTTTTATGAGACATATACAGTATATATATGTGTGTGTGTTTTTCCTTTCTTTTTTTTACTACTTAGCTTGAAGAATACTAATGGACAGAATCCTAGGAAAATTATGCTTTTCTTCAGCAAAGATATGTTAAATTGATTTTTTTTTAAAGTGATCGTAAAGAATTATATTGTTACAAAAGATTTCTATTTTGATAAATCTTTTAACTTTAAAGGATATTAAAATATAAATCCTTTGGCTATTTTAAATTGCAATAATACTTCACAATATTACTGTTTTTACTGTATTTTTGATCAAATAAATGCAGCCTTGGTGAGCATAAAAGACTTAATGGGATAGTTCACCCAGAAATGAAAATTACCCCGTGATTTACTCGCCCTCGAGCCATCCTAGGTGTATATGACTTTCTTCATTCAGACGAATACAATCTGAGTTATATTAAAATATGTCCTGGCTCATCCAAGCTTTATAATGGTAGTCAATGGGTGGTCATATTACAGAAGTCCAATAAAGTGCGTCCATCCATCATAGAAAGTGGTCCACACGTATGGGATCATATTCCTGCCAAATGTATTGCAGTCACGGATAAAAAAAAATAACAAGTGTGAAACCAAAATTTCAAAACGCAAGTAAAATTATATTGCACAAAATTTAAAAATGAAAGCAAAGTTTTCAGAATAGCAAACAATGGTCACGGATCAAAAATAATAAGTGTAAATCAAAAATTTTATAATTCGTTTAAAAAAATAATAAGGAGGAATCAAAACTTTTAAAGACATTTAAAATCATATTGCACAACACTGAAATATTAATGCAAAATTATCCGAATTGCACACAAAATCATGTTTTCCTTGGTTATATTTCTCTGTTTTTTGTGCTCTCAGACATTTTCTGCACATATTTTTATTTTTTGTATGCTTATGCTGTTTTTCCCTTTGCTCTTTACTCCACATTCTGCGCTTCTTCTTCCAAATGTTGCGGGTTAGAGTTTCATGTAAATCAGGCATAGAGGGCACCATTATATGTGTCTGTCTGTCACTGCTGTACGCATTCCTGGCGATCCGTTAACATTAATTGAGTAAATTGGTAAATTAATTTTGAATTAATGTAATGTTTTTGCATTGAAAACGATAGTGCTACAGAGTAGACAGTTACAGAGGCCAGGTGGATTTGATATACACAATAATTTATTGTGTTGTTTATTTGCATAGCTACATATATAATTGCCTAACACTATCATATTAATGTTTCAAATACATAAAGTTATACATAACAACAATATGAAAGTAAAACAGCCAGTAGGTGGAGGTAAGTTACTGTCTTTAGAATAAGACCTTAAATCATTAATTCAAACGGCTGATTCATTCAGTGAGGAATAAAGCGAATCATTCAATACGAACGGCTGCTGTGTTGCTTGTAGAGGACACTGTTCTGCTGTGGCTTTGTTTTGACTCTTTGTCGAAATAGCAAAATGAGAAAATAGTTACTATTATTAGTAAACTCACTCAAAATATAGCTACTTCTTGTTATATTAATTCAGTTCAATAAACATTTGCAATGGTCCTGAGATTAGGAAAAACACTCTTCCTCGTGTTTTGCTTAACTGTATGTCATAAAATAAATTATAGTGCCATTCTTTACAAACAACATTTATTTTAAATGCTAAGCCTATAACTCATTTAAAACTAAACTTAAAAACTGAACCTCCTGCTGGGCTCACATACCTCTCATTTCCATGAGTGAATCGTTAGACGCGGTGTAACATTTGGTTGATAAACTATTAGCCTATTTATTTTGTAAAGAAGGCTTTGTACTTCTCTTGTATCTGAATATCTACTTAAACAACATGCTTCACATATGCATAAAATGTGTTTGGAAAACACCAAGGCATGGTGATGCTTGCACTGACCGGCAAAACCTACATATTGTACAAAAGACAAGCTAAATTGAGTCACCAATACACTGTTAAAAATTTCCTGTAGAAATTACAGTAACTTACTGGCAGCAGTTCGCCAGTAACTTACTGTAAATTAAACTTACAGTAAAAAGACTGTATTAATATTTACAGTACCATTTAACTTGCTGTAAATGTATTTACAGTATATTACTGTACTTTTACAGTTTTTACTGTAAAATATACTGTACTTTTATGGTCTTTTCTCCAGTAACATATTGAAATACAAGAAAAATATATATATAATTTAACTGAAAATAAGCAATGACAACTGTATAACTTTTAATTTTTTAATTGTTCAATTGTAATCCTTGCAATAACATTTTAATATTTTCACAGATTCAGTTACGACTGGTAAAAAATTTATAGCCTGAAAGCACTGTAAGTCGCTTTGGATAGAAGCATCTGCTAACTGCATAAATTATTAATTATTATTTAAAACGAAACTAAAAGCTGAACCTGCTGGGCTCACATACCTCTCATTTCCATGCGTGAATCGTTAGAGCGGTGTGACATTTGGTTGATAAACTATTAGCCTATTTATTTTGTAAAGAAGGGTTTGTACTTCTCTCGTATCTGAATATCTACTTATCCTTCACATATGCGATAACTTTGTTTGGAAAACACCACGGCATGGCGATGCTCGCGCTGACCAGCAAAACCTACATATTGTACAAAAGACAAGCTAAATTGAGTCACCAATACCTTTTGTATGTTTAGTTGTCTCATTTACTTTGATGATGAAGAGGCTGCGATGTAAAGTTTGCAATGCTAGAACTGATTATGTTGTGTGCGCGCTGGAGGCGCCGGTGCGACACACGTTACTCACATCAGCGGAAAGATGTGATGTCCGTCAGATAGGAGCAAGACATCATTCAAAACGATCTATTTTTTTTATCTGTGTACCTTCAAAATAACATTGAAACGTTGTACTTTTGTAAAATAAAGAAAACATACAAAATGCACTTGCCGTCTCTGTGAACCTCTTCCTGAAATGAAGAAAAACTCAGCGATATAGGCCTACTGTCTACCATAGCCTACTTGTCACACAGAATGAGAAATATATTTATAGAAACCTTGAAGTGCCCGCTTTTACCTGTTTACGTTTTGCTTATTTGACATTAAATGCATTGTATAAGTCACTTTGGAATATAAATCATAGCACGTTCAGAAAATAAAAACTGCAACGTGTAGTCCGGAAAATACCGAATAGCAAAACATTTTGCGGGGGTCACGACATGGACCCCAGTTTGAAAACCCCTGCTCTTACTCATATTATCCTCTCCTAACAGTAGTAACCATAACAAGACTTATAATCTAAATTATAGTGCCATTCTTTACAAACAACATTTATTTTAAATGCTAATCCTATAACTCATTTTGTTTCATTCTGTTTCTGTGACTCAGTGGTAGAGCATTGCGTTAGCAGTGCAAAAGGTCGTGAGTTCAATTACCAGGGAACACACATAGCCTACTGGTAAAAAATTTATAGCCTGAAAGCACTGTAAGTCGCTTTGGATAGAAGCATCTGCTAACTGCATAAATTATTAATTATTATTTAAAACGAAACTAAAAGCTGAACCTGCTGGGCTCACATACCTCTCATTTCCATGCGTGAATCGTTAGAGCGGTGTGACATTTGGTTGATAAACTATTAGCCTATTTATTTTGTAAAGAAGGGTTTGTACTTCTCTCGTATCTGAATATCTACTTATCCTTCACATATGCGATAACTTTGTTTGGAAAACACCACGGCATGGCGATGCTCGCGCTGACCAGCAAAACCTACATATTGTACAAAAGACAAGCTAAATTGAGTCACCAATACCTTTTGTATGTTTAGTTGTCTCATTTACTTTGATGATGAAGAGGCTGCGATGTAAAGATTGCAATGCTAGAACTGATTATGTTGTGTGCGCGCAGGAGGCGCCGGCGCGGACACTTGGGTTACTCACATCAGCGGAAAGATGTGATATCCGTCAGATAGGAGCAAGACATCATTCACTTTGGAATATAAATCATAGCACGTTCAGAAAATAAAAACTGCAACGTGTAGTCCGGAAAATACCGAATAGCAAAACATTTTGCGGGGGTCACGACATGGACCCCAGTTTGAAAACCCCTGCTCTTACTCATATTATCCTCTCCTAACAGTAGTAACCATAACAAGACTTATAATCAGTCAGGTAAAGGCGAGCCAGGCACATCAGTCACTTCGCGAGGCCGGTGTTATGAGATTTTCGGTTTCCGAGATTTTCTGTTTCAGTGGGCAGGGCATACATGAATATTCACGAGTTTCCCGGACATGCGCGTGGAACCAAGTGGAACTGAGAATTTCAGTTCACGCTTCTTGTATCTCAGCAGGTTTAATGGGATATATATATTTTTTTTTTTTTTTTAAAAAGGTAAATATATTTACAGTGTTGCACAAACTACATTTGTTTATCATTTCCTAACAGTTTATAATGTTTTTATTAGTTTACAGTGCACGTTTTGTGCAGTCGTCCCTGACTGAATGATTGCAGGCATTCTTTGTGTAATGTTAGGATAAAGCACAGCAAACTTCAGCTAGTTGTAGCCTATACATTGATTTCAGTTCTTTGTGCTCTTCATCTGGATGATTACAGCTACGGGTTTCCAATAGCAGCGCAGATCCAACTACCATTTCAATTATTTTTATGCTCTTCTGTTACCGTTTAAGTCTTAAAACTGTCATCTTCTGGCAATGAATGAAATAACATTCACCACCATATCAGTGGCCTAATAAACATTTAGTGATTCACACTCAAAATCCAGGAAAATGTTAGTCATGAAGGATGCGATAAAGTAAAGTTTTCCTGAATTTTGAGCATGAATCACTACTGAATCCTTGTTACAAACCAAAAAGATTTATGCACCAAAACAAGACAACATAGGATACAAGAGAGTGTGATGTTAACGTCCTTGTTTTTTTTTATTTTAAATTGTACAATTATTTCACAATATTAATGTTTTTTTATATTTTTAATCTGATACAGTTGGGGACATGAACAAAGAACCTTACTAATACAAATCCTTAGAACAGTATTTTATATATCATATCAAAACAAACACAAGCACACTCACACTTATGAACATTTGTTAATGAAATTATTTTTTAACATGAAATTAGTTTCTTATTCCATTCCATAAAATGCAGTGAAGTAGGGGTGTGCGATATATATCGTCTACGATAATATCGTAATTGTTGTTTTAACGATGTGCGATTTGAC
>NW_015539887.1:1915605-1918006 GCF_001515605.1 Sinocyclocheilus anshuiensis
TAAGCCTAACAGTTTAAGAACAATCACACCAGGATAGATGAAAAACGATCCACAAATACAAGTTTATTTCAGCTGTTGTATTTAAATGAAAACAACTAACAACAGACACAGTTTTAAAGCATTGCAACAGCACAACGAACTGAAATCAAAGTAAGTTACAACTAGCTTATGTGTGCTGAATGTCTGCAATCATTCAGTCAGTGACGACTGCACAAAACGTGCAAACGGGAAACGCATGAATATTCATGCCCACTGAAACCGAAAATCTCGTAACACCGGTGCATTTAGTGGCTGATCCCTTTCGCGATGTGACCGGAGGCGAATAAATACAGGTGAATATAACCGCGACAGGTCGCTAGGACGGCTCATTTAATGTTAACGGATCGCCAGGAAGAAGCGCAGAATGTGGAGTAAAGAGCAAAGGGAAAAACAGCATAAGCATACAAAAAATAAAAGTATGTGCAGAAAATGTCTGAGAGCACAAAAAAACAGAGAAATATAACCAAGGAAAACATGATTTTGTGTGCAATTCGGATAATTTAGCATTAATATTTCTCAAGTCTCAAGTCGCAAGTCTCAAGTCTGCTTTATTGTCAATTCTTCCACATGTACAGCACATACACACAGAGAATTGAAATTGTGTTACTCTCAGACCCTTGGTGCATACAGATAACACTAACAGTAGAACATAAATACAGATATACAGATTAAATATAAAATACAACTATACAATTATACAAATAAGGTAAAATGTAAAAAAATATATAAAGCAGCATAAGGCGCATGGCAGATAGAGTGCAAACCAGTGAAGTAAACAACAGTGCAGATATAATGATTGTAGTGCAAAAGAGCTTATTCAGACTGATTAAAGTGACAGTGTGTGTGTGTATTTGGGAGGGGGGAGTGGGAGAGTCCATCAGAGGGTCAGAGTTCATTTCAGTGTTGTGCAATATGATTTTAAATGTCTTTAAAGTTTTGATTCCTCCTTATTTTTTTCAAATGCATTATACAATTTTTGATTTACACTTATTATTTTTGATCCGTGACCATTGTTTGCTATTCTGAAAACTTTGCTTTCATTTTTAAATTTTGTGCAATATAATTTTACTTGCGTTTTTAAATTTTGGTTTCACGCTTGTTAAATGAAAAATTCTGATTAATTACTCACCCCCATGTCATTCCAAACCTCTAAGACATCCGTTCATCTTCGGAACTCAAATTAAGATATTTTTGATGAAATCCGAGAGCTCTCTGACCCTCCATAGACAGCAAGGGTCCTAACACGGTCAAGGCACAGAAACGTAGTAAGGACATCGTTAAAATGGTCCATGTGACATCAGTGGTTCAACCCTTTCATCAAAAATAATATTCATCAAAAATATTTAAATTTGTTTTCCGAAGATGAACGAAGGTCTTATGGGTTTGGAACAACATCCCTTCTGCTTCTACTACACGAGATGAGAACACATTTTTATAATTTTCTGAGTCATATGAAAGAGTCTGTGATATATTTGCTTCTCTTTACCGCAAAACGCTCACTCTGTAAGCGCTTAAATCTGCACTAGGAATACGTTCCTGTCACATATCACACATGCACACTTCAATAGGCTGACAGAAAGCAGATTAATGCGTTTACAGTACATGTCGCGCAAAATCAGGGTAAAAACTACCTGTGTCGACCAGTTTATTTTAACGCCACTTATGACCTTACTTCGATAAAAGAAAATGGGTTACCGCGTTTACATGACCACGTACGTGAGTTGTCGGCTTATTAAGCATCGATTTAAGAACGTAAATGTAAATGCACTCATTAATGGACTTGATCGACATCTTCCATCTGATCTGCTTAATTGACTGTACTGTGAGATGGCTTGCAAGAGGTAATGTGCTTCGTCATTTTTTGAACTTTAGAATTCAGAACTTTTGAATTCAGTGAAACTGTTCCTCGCAGAGAAACAAGACTATCCTGAGCATACAGAGAATGTTTTCCCATCTTCAGGCAGGTGTGACCCTTGTATGGAAGCCCGTTTCCTCCACTGAATAAAAAATAAAAGAGGTAATTGCGACTTTCTATCTCACAATTCCCAAGAGGGTCTAGCTGCATCCTTGCACTTGCACTCTCAGACGTGCATTCTCAGACTTGCATTCTCAGGCACTTGCGCTTCCGCTAGCGACGTCACTTGCAGTCTTTTATTTTTTTTATTTTGTTCTATTTATTGATTACTTTTTGTAAAAATAGAACAAAATAAAAAATAAAGCCTGCAAGTGACGTAGCTAGCGGAAGCGCAAGTGTCTGAGAATGCAAGTGCGAGGCTGCAACCAGACCCTTCTCCACAATTCTGACTTTTGTTCTCAGAATTGCGTGATACAAACTCGCAATTCTGACTTTTTTCTCGCAATT
>NW_015539887.1:1918449-1926583 GCF_001515605.1 Sinocyclocheilus anshuiensis
ATTGCGAGAAAAAAAGTCAGAATTGCGAGATATAAACTCGATAAACTCGCAAAAAAAGTCAGAATTGCAATTGAGACTTTATATCTCGCAATTCTGACTTTATAACTCGCATAACTCGCAGTTTATATATCTTGCAATTCTTAGTTTATGTATCTTGCAATTCTAAGTTTATGTATCTTGCAATTCTGAGTTTATGTATCTTGCAATTCTGAGTTTTTAGGCATATATATTTTTCAATTCTTAGTTTATGTATATTGCAATTCTGAGTTTATATATCTTGCAATTCTGAGTTTATGTATCTTGCAATTCTGAGTTTATGTATCTTGCAATTCTGAGTTTATGTATCTTGCAATTCTGAGTTTATGTATCTTGCAATTCTGAGTTTATGTATCTTGCAATTCTGAGTTTATGTATCTTGCAATTCTGAGTTTATGTATCTTGCAATTCTGAGTTTATGTATCTTGCAATTCTGAGTTTATGTATCTTGCAATTCTGAGTTTATGTATCTTGCAATTCTGAGTTTATGTATCTTGCAATTCTGAGTTTATGTATCTTGCAATTCTGAGTTTATGTATCTTGCAATTCTGAGTTTATGTATCTTGCAATTCTGAGTTTATGTATCTTGCAATTCTGAGTTTATGTATCTTGCAATTCTGAGTTTATGTATCTTGCAATTCTGAGTTTATGTATCTTGCAATTCTGAGTTTATGTATCTTGCAATTCTGAGTTTATGTATCTTGCAATTCTGAGTTTATGTATCTTGCAATTCTGAGTTTATGTATCTTGCAATTCTGAGTTTATGTATCTTGCAATTCTGAGTTTATGTATCTTGCAATTCTGAGTTTATGTATCTTGCAATTCTGAGTTTATGTATCTTGCAATTCTGAGTTTATGTATCTTGCAATTCTGAGTTTATGTATCTTGCAATTCTGAGTTTATGTATCTTGCAATTCTGAGTTTATGTATCTTGCAATTCTGAGTTTATGTATCTTGCAATTCTGAGTTTATGTATCTTGCAATTCTGAGTTTATGTATCTTGCAATTCTGAGTTTATGTATCTTGCAATTCTGAGTTTATGTATCTTGCAATTCTGAGTTTATGTATCTTGCAATTCTGAGTTTATGTATCTTGCAATTCTGAGTTTATGTATCTTGCAATTCTGAGTTTATGTATCTTGCAATTCTGAGTTTATGTATCTTGCAATTCTGAGTTATAAACTCGCAATTGCGAGAAAAAAAGTCAGAATTGCAATTGAGACTTTATATCTCGCAATTCTGACTTTATAACTCGCAATTGTGAGTTTATATCACGCAATTCTGAGAAAAAAAGTCAGAATTCTGACTTTATATCTCGCAATTCTGACTTTATAACTCGCAATTGTGAGTTTATATCACGCAATTCTGAGAAAAAAAGTCAGAATTCTGACTTTATATCTCGCAATTCTGACTTTATAACTCGCAATTGTGAGTTTATATCACGCAATTCTGAGAAAAAAAGTCAGAATTGTGAGATAAAAAGTCGCAATAAGGTTTTTTTTTTTTTTTTCCAGTGGCGGAAACGGGCTTCCATGCAAACCTTTGGGTCAGGGACCAACAAAAAAGTATTTTATGTACAACTAATCTGAAGATTTCTTTATTCTGGTTCGGATATTTAAGTGAAGTGGCAAAACAGTAATTTGGGGATTCTATAACCAGAAAACCCCCACACAGTCTGTGTGAGTCTCTAGAGCTCTGCATCCAGAACTCTAACATGCTGCTGTGTGTTTCTCTGCTGTCAGGTATGCATCTCTCACTCTTAGATTCATCTTTGAGCAATTTATGTTATGTATTTATCTGAATTGGAACTGAATTTAATTCAGAATTGGATTCTCAATGTTTAATTATGCAATTGGCATGATTCATTCTTACCTGACAAATAAAATTTTATATTTTATTTATTCTGCACGCTTCTGAAATTATTATGACTAATAGATTAAGTGTGGGGACCTTTAGATTTTTGTCTATCACTGACTTAGCAAGTGCCAGCAGTGTGGCTAAGAAAACAACGCTTTTTGAATGAGCGAGCATGTGCTAGACAACTTGGAGTTATTAGTTCACACTGCATTCTCTGACTAAACTCAGAACTGAGGGGTTTATGATTGTGACACCTGCGATGGCCACATGAGGCTGTAAGTGATATTGTGTCCATAATTTGTAATCAGTTTTTAAACAGAAATACAGCCTAAATTTAATTATCATTTGAAATTGGAGTCAGATTAAACACAGAGATTGAATCAAATTGAAACTAAATCCTAATAAACTAAGTGAAGTTTGCAGAAGTAAAAGACCTACATGCATTATACCTTCACCCACGCCATTAGATTCCATCGTAGGGCCAATGGGTGTTCCTTACAGTATTGTAACTAACATTTATTTATTTATTTATTTATTTATTTATTTATAAATACATAGTAGTTAAAGACACCAATTTGAATATAAAGTGGGACCTGATTTGATATTTCATAATAATAAGTAATTTGGTCTAATTTACTTACCTTGTTGGAAAGTGAGAAGAGTTTCGTCAAGTCTTAGGTTAAGATCTGGTTGAATGGTAGAATGGTGAAATGAATGCATGCTTCTGTTTTTAAGGTCATCTGAAGGGGGTGGAGGTGGACGACTTGGGGAGGAGAATCTACAATGTTAACTCAGATATTCTGTTTTAATGTTATTGTTACCAGATTAAAAGAAAATTGTATGTAGAAGGCGACAAAATCTGTCTTTTCTCAAAAACCACTGCGGGTAAAGGTGTGAGGAGAGATTGCCTCAATATCATCGGCTCTCAGTAATGTTTTTCATCATATGTCACTGTTTTCCAGCTGTAATTTCCAACTTCTTGTACATGATCTTTTTGTAAAGAAGAAAAAAAAACATTTTGTAAAAAAAAATATTTATTTAATAAATAAAATTGATCATTATTTTTTGGTGGGTGTGGAGGAAATTTTATTATTATTTATTTTGCTCTACTAAAGAGTGTTCTTTAAACTTTCTGAATGCGTCATCAGTATGCTTTATGAGTATGAGTTATTTTGATGTGCTAAAAGAACAACAAGAAATGTATGACGTGTGTGTGTGTGTGTGTGTGTGTGTGTGTGTGTGTGTGTGTGTTTGCAGACAAGTGTGAGACAAGACATGTTATTTTAGAGACCCTACATCCTAGCTTCTAAGAAGATGATTTGCATTCAGTACTTAGAAACACATCTAAGGGACATAAATACCTTAAATGGACACAATTTGAATATGCATTATGATTGGTTAAGATAGAAGCATCCTGGTTTGATTGGGATATAAATACTGAGTCAAAGTGTTCCTTCTTTTGTCGCACTTTGCAGCCAACATATATGACTGTTGACCTTTCTTGCAAGAAATAAAAAAAAAAACATTGAGGACTTTCTGTCTCTGTTCCTTGCATTAATAAAAATTTCCATGACAGTGAGGCCAGTAAAAATCTACACTACTGGCTTGACTGGCCAGATTATAGATTTTTTGAATATGAAGTCACATAATAAATATCTGATTCTCAAGCATTCAGCTCTATTTGATGACAATTCTGATTCAGTTGTATATATTTCAGTTATAATGCCCATTGTTCTGTGACTGTCCATAGTGAAAGAGAGGGGTAAAATCTTGACAGAGGCATCCAACCTGTCACTGTGAGAGGCATTTTCTCTGTGAGATGTTTTGTTTAAAGGTTATAACTATGATGGGGAAAAAAGAGGCCAGTATAAAGTACAATAGATTTGCAGTATATTTACAGCACACCAATCTATTGATAATTACTGTATGTACATGAACATTTAAATTTGCTAGGTTATGTTGTGTTAGGCTAGATTTTAACACTGAACATGGGCTTATATAGTAGTATTTTATGTATTTCTGGTTTTATAATAAAACATAGAACTTAGAAATAGAACTTAAATAATTAGCACTAAAACATACTTACAACTGCTTGGAAAATACTGGGAGCTTGCAGCAAAAATTTATAAAAAATGCCCCAAAAACTCAAGATACTGGCAAAAAAAAAATGTTCCTGTACGAGTTTTTATACAGTGGCAAGTATAAGTTTGTTAACCCTTTGAAAAAAAAATCCAGATTTTTGCATTGATTACTCATAAAATGTATTTTCATATTTTTATGTCATATGACTTGACTTATTATGACTGTACTTTTATCTCCCTTTATGTTTGATGTCATATGTGACAAAGGTGAGCAGGGTAGACCAATCCGCAGCCTCACAAAAATTGTGTAAGGAAACACCAGATAGGAAGGCCTCAGAGGCCGCCCTACCTCAAGTAGAGTGGGCCCTGATCCCCAGAGGTGAGGGGAGATCAGAGGACTCGTAAGCTAGGGAGATAGCCTCAACTATCCACCTGGGGGAAGTCGTGGCCTAATGGTTAGAGAGTCGGACTCATAACCCAAAGGTTGTGGGTTCGAGTCTCGTACCGGCAGGGATTGTAGGTGGGGGGAGTGAATGTACAGCGCTCTCTCCCACCTTCAATACCACGACTGAGGTGCCCTTGAGCAAGGCACCGAACCCCCAACTGCTCCCCGGGCGCCGCAGCATAAATGGCTGCCCACTGCTCCGGGTGTGTGTTCACGGTTTGTGTGTGTTCACTGCTGTGTGTGTGCACTTTGGATGGGTAAATGTTGATAACCAGAGAAATGTTCTTGCAGGAACTCCAGCACTGAACCAACTGGGAAGTTAACTGGATCCAGCTGACAATCTCCGCACCATGAAGTGAAAAGCTTCCACTTCAGGGAGTATAGTTTCCTTGTGGAGGGAGCTCTGGAGTGGAGAATGGTCTCAACAACCTCTGTTGAGAGACCAGAAGCTATGAGTTGTGCCCCCTCAGAGGCCATACCCACAGTTTCCACAACTCCGGGCGAGGATGAACAATCGTCGCCCACCTCTCAGAAGGTCCCTCTTGATTGGATTCTCACATGGAGACCCATTAAGGAGGGACACAAGGTCCGAGAACCAGACTTGGGCTGGCCAGAATGGGCTACTAGCAGTATACGGTTCCCATCCTGGCTGACTTTTCCAGAACCCCCGGGAGCAGAGCAATTGGGGGTAATGCATACAGACGCAGCCTCAGCCACATCTGTACCATGGTCCCAAATGAGCTGGATGTGTGAGTGGGATGAAAACAGGTCTACTTGAGCCTGACCAAAAATGTTTAAAATCTGCCCCACAACCGTGGGGTGGAGCCTCCATTCCCCAGGCCTCGGCCCCTGCCTTGACAGGATGCCTGCTCCCTAATTGAGGTACCCAGGGATATAAACTGCCCTTACAGAAAGCAGATTCCCCTGGGCCCACAGGAGGATCTGGTGTGCTAGTTTGCAAAGTGGGCGCGACTGCAGATCCCCCATTTGGTTGATGTATGAGACCACCGATGTGTTGTCTGTCCGGACACGCACATGATGGCCTCTGAGGTCTGGGAGGAAGTGTTTCAAAGCTTAATATACTGCCAACATCTCCAGACAGTTTATGTGCCAAGAGAGATGATGGTCTCTCCACAGACCTCAGGCTGAGCGACCAATCATGATCGCTCCCCAGCCCATGAAGTATGCATCTGTCGTTATGTTGAGTTCACACTGCACAGTTTTCAAAGTCGTCGGATCACCATTGTTTTCACACTGCACAACTATCTTGGGTAGCATTCAGTTGCTGCTGTGTTCACATTGCACGATGGATCGGCGACAGGAGGTTACACACTGCATGATTTTACAATAGGAAGAATAGCCAACAGCTATGTCTGGTCCACAAACTATGTTTCATATAACTCCTCCCCGAACTTCCCACTGCCCTGTATTTTGCGCTCTCATTGGAGAGAGGTCATCACCGATGTATTTTTTGTCAGATCCCATTTCACACAGCAGGATTTTGAATCGCCGACAGGTCCAGATATTTAGCATGGCAAATATTTCAGGGGGTGTCGGTAACGCGTCTGCGATTCTCTCAGATCGCATCTTTGATAATTCACACTGAGTGATTGTCACTCGCGTGAACGAGCACCGATTTGCCTTTGATTTTGGGCATTTGTCTGCGATTTCGCAAAACCTGTCACTGCAAGGGTCTCATGTACAGCAGGTCAAAAGGTACCACGCTGGATGCTGCTGCCATCAGACCCAACAGTCTCTGAAAATGTTTCACAGTGAGTGACTGGCCTAGCTCGACACTGTTCATGGCTGTGAGAATCGAATCGATACGAGCAGGAGACAGACATGCCTGCATCATCGTTGAATCCCATACCACGCATAGATAAGATAAGTGGTTCTCTGAACTAGAGAAAGCACACTCTTCTTGGCATTGAGCCTTAACCCCAGCTCTTTCATATGGGCGAGGACGACATCTCGATGCCAAACTGCCATCTGCTCTGACTGGGCTTAAATCAGCCAGTCGTCGATGTAGTTCAGTATGCGGATGCCCTGGAGTCTGAGAGGAGCCAAGGCAGCATCCATACACTTGGTGAAAGTGCGGGGTGACAGTGCTTGACTGAATCCGGTATTGGTATGCTTCGCCCCCGAAAGCAAACCTCAGGAACTTCCTGTGTTTGAGAAGGATGGAGACATGGAAGTATGTGTCCTTCAAATCTATGGTGACGAACCAGTCCTTGGACCTGATTCACATCACAATCTGTTTCAACGTCAGCATCTTGAATCTCAACGTCTTGACTGAGCTGTTAAGTTGGCGCAGATCGATGACTGTCAGGATCTGTGAGGGAGGACCCAAACACAAAATGGCAAATTACAGGGTTTATTAACACAGACAGGGCACAAGAGGGTAAGTGAGCTGTGAAACAGTCCAACAACATGGAATACAGAGAACAGAGACAGGACTGCCTGGGGTGACCGCTGGAACCAGCCTCAGATGACAACAGGTAGGAGACCTGCAGAGGAAGTGGCAGGGCCAGGCAGATGGTGGTGAGGGCCAGGCAAGGCACAATAAGGTAGAGATCTGGCACTCAGGGAACACTGACTCTGAACTGGTCTAGCAGCCAGGCAGAGGGAACGAGCAGGCAGAGAATAACAGGTAGAGGGGCAGGCCAGGGACAGGGAACACTCACAATACAATAGAACAGGACAAGACAAGACTTCACAGGAACACAAGACAAGACAATCAAGACAAGCGGTAAGAAAAAACGAAAGCAAAACAAAGAACTAAAAGAACATCAAATGTAACAAAACAAATCAAAGAAAACAAAAGTTAACAAACTATAAGTAACTGATAAGAAAATGCCAAACAAAATAAAAACCTAGAGTACAGGATAACTAGAAATAATTAGAGAAGTAGTAAAGAAAAATATTAAGAGAAACCCAAAAAGTCTCTGCTACAAAGACTACTAAATAAAAGCTAATAAGTAAAAAAACCAAGAAGCAAAAGGACTAAGACTTGACTAGACCAGAAAGATGAACTAGCTGTATGAGGCTCAGAGCACGCAAACTAGTGTTGGGTCGTTCTTGAACGAATCTTTAATGTGACTCGGGAGGAACGAGTCGTCTCGGGGAGTGATTCATTCCATCGCGCATGCGCAACATCCTATAGGTTCTGTACTGGAATTAGTCAAGTAGTTCACCTGTTTCGAGTCTTCGGGTTTTTCCGAGTCATTCGTTCATCACGTGACAGCCCCATAAGTTTAACCAATGCAGTCTGAGCCGGAAAGAGAATTGATTAGTTCATCTCTCGAGTCTTCGGGTTTTTCGAGTCACTCGTTCATCACGTGACAGCCCCATACGCTTACCCTATACAGTCTGAGCCGGAAATAGACTTAATAATAATAACCAACTCTTTATTACCTTTGTTACAACATTCAGTGTTATGGAAAATAACCATCATGACAGAAATTCACACATTTAGAAACTGTAAGAAGTAAAAAGCTACAATTTGAGACCAGAAACGCATCACGTAACTGTAAGAGTAAATAATAATTATAATAATGATGATAATAGTAATGATAACAATAACTATGCACCCGTTTGTAAGGAAGCTTGTAAATTAACTAATTTCTCTATCCAATGCTGTCACGTCACGTGACAAAAGAACGAACGAATCGAAAGACTCAAGAGATGAACTAATCAATTCTTAATCAGAATGTGCT
>NW_015539887.1:1927221-1953318 GCF_001515605.1 Sinocyclocheilus anshuiensis
TTTGTAAGGAAGCTTGTAAATTAACTAATTTCTCTATCCAATGCTGTCACGTCACGTGACAAAAGAACGAACGATTCGAAAGACTCGAGAGATGAACTAATCAATTCTTAATCAGAATGTGCTGCGTGGAAAAAAATCTGTCTTTATTAAAAACTGGTTTGACAAAGGTGTAATTTTTGTTTTAGATTTGTTAAAAAAGGATGGTAACTTCTATTCCTATTCTGAATTTTCAGAAATCTTTGAAGTGGATACCTCACCTAGAGTGTATGAATGGGTTATTAATTCTATTTCACCTAAACTGTTACATTCGGTTAGGGATTGTTACAGATCTTCAAAATGTGAAATGCCAAAAATTTGTATTGGAGGTCTGGAGCTTTCTAATGTTAAATGTAACAATTTCTGGATTAGAAAAATCCGTATTAAGAAGTTTAGTTGTCATCCTAAAGCAATTTATAAGTGGAAAATAAATGACCCTTTTCTTTCTACTATTAAAATATGGGCCGGTATTAACAAGTTTCTGTTACCTAACAAGATGAAAGAACTTTACTATAAGATTCTTCATATGTACTATCCCTGTAATTCTTTACTCTCAAAATTTAAGTTGGACATCTCTTCACAATGCACATTCTGTAATTCTAATTTGGAAACAATATCACACTTATTTTTTGAATGTGAGTATGCAAACATGCATGAGTATGCAAGCGACAGCTGAAAACTCATCTCTTTCGAAGCTACTTGACTTCATCATCTTAAAAAAAAAAGATCTCTCTTTATTTATTCCTTCTCTTTCTATGACTGTATCCCCTGTGAATGTTATATCTTCAATAAATAAAAAAATTAAAAAAAATAACTAATCAATTCTCTTTCCGGCTCAGACTGCATTGATTAAAGCGTATGGGGCTGTCACGTGATGAAGGAACGACTCAAACCCGAAGACTCGAGAGATGAACCAATCAATTCTCTTTCCGGCTCAGACTGCATTGGTTAAAGCTTATGGGGCTGTCACGTGATGAATGAACGACTCAAACCAGACCCAGGTAAACAATGAATTAATCTTTTCTGTTTCTTATTGCAGTTTTGTATTGTTTGTAGTGTGATCAACGTTTGCGTTAGTAGACGTGTTAGGGAAGTAACACATAACATTTTAATTGTATTTTGCTAAAATGAACGAAATGACTCGAAAAAAGATTCGTTCATTTTGCTGAACGAGACTCAAAGGTCCGAGTCGGTAAAATGATCCGAACTTCCCATCACTAACGCAAACACACACAATGAACTAGCAAAGACAAAAGGGTAGCGACCACAATAAATAGAATTAGAGAAACAATTAGATAAACAAGGACAAGACGAGAGCTAAACAAGAGGGCATGGTAACGGGAAACAAGGAGGTGGGACCAGAGGAGCACATGGCAAACACAAACACAGACAAAGCCATGTGATGAAACACAAAACAAACATAGAAACATGAAACAAGAACAACACAGACAGAGCTGTCAGGGCAGAACCCTGACAGCAACCCCACCCCCATCCTTCTTGGGAACAATGAAGTATCGGCTGTAAAAGCCAGACTCTCTATAGCCTCCTTTCTCAAGAGGGTAGCCACTTCACTTCTTGTTCCATCAACAGAGCCTGCTCAGGCATACCACAGTAAATGTGACCGCATTGAATCAAGGTGACTGAGAACCAAACTGGATTCTGTAGCCCCTTCCCACTGTCTGCAGGACCCACTGAGACACATTTGGCAGGCATTTCCAGGCTGCCAAAATGTCTACTAAGGGAACGGTCCAGCTGTTCTGGTATCCTCACTGGAGGATGCAAGCCTCCCAGGATAAGGTGGAGACTGAGAGTTGTGCTCACTGGAGACCGCTGTGCCCTGAAGCACCGGAGGTGGCAGGGTTGACAGACCAATCTTCTGAGGGCACTGAGGAGAGACAGGCACCCTATGATGAGGTGTATACCGCTCTTCCCCAGAGGGGTCTGCTCTCAGAAGCCCAACACTCTCAGCATCAGGACCTCTTTGCCAAAGCTTTCCTAGAGAGAATGACAGTCCTCAGATCAGCCTTCTCTCTAGTTGGCTTCCGCTGAGAGCGCCACCCCGACCCGGGAAGTGACGCTCTTCTTCTGCTATGCCCTGTATAAGGAGCTAGATGACGGCTAGGGCTGCTTCTGGCCAGAAGCCCGAGACCTGGAGTCGGCAGGGGAGGAACAGCTGGAACACCGCTGCCTACTCTTACCCTCCTGGAACCTCTCAATGACAGAGTTCATTGTGTTGCCGAAGAGGCCCAAAGGAACAAGCGGTGCATCCAAAAGTAAGAACCTGTCTTTATCTTTCATGTCTGACAGGTTCAGTCAGAGATGCCTCTCTATGGCCATCAAGGATGCCATGGAATGACCAATAGCTCTGGCCTTTCCTTAGTGGCCTGGAGAGACAAATCTGCAGCCCTTTGCAGCTCCCTGATGTCATCAGAGCCAATTCGTTCAACTTCATCCAGGTCCCTAAGCAGGTCAGCCTGGTATGCCTGCAACACCGCTGTAGTGTGCAGGCATGCGCCAGTCTGGCTCACCGTCGTAAAAGCCTTACCCACCAAACCAGAGGTTGTTCTGAACAGCTTGGTGGGTAGTGTCGGAGCCTTCAGGGACGATGTTGACTCAGGGGACAGATAACTAGCAAGTGTCTGTTCAGCCCTGGGCATCGCCCCATAGCCCTGCTGCTTCAGCACCAAAATGTTAGAATAGTTAGATACACTGGGGCTGAAAAAATTAACAGAATATGGCCTTTCCCATGATCTCGCAACCTCAGCACGGAGATCAGGGAATCAAGGAAGGACACTTTAGTCTGGACACAGATTTGAGGTAACATCAGCCTCCACATGATCTACTAGTCATAATAATTTCAGAGAGCTCAGAATAAATCAAATATAACATTTTATTTGTTAGGTATAAAAAAAACATCATTCCTATTACATAATTAAATGAGAATCCAATTCAGAAATGATACATACATAACATCAATTGCTCAAAGATGAGAAGAGTTCTTGGCATGAAAGAAATGTGACTGGCAGATCAATGTGCCTCTTAATTTCTCTCCAGTATGGTAAGAAGTTGAATTAAATGTCGATAATGTTAACTGTTGACAGGGTTTTTGTGACAATTACTATATTGGATCCGACAGTAATGTCTCAACATACAAGTGTGAGTGACAGTGTTTTTATCATGTGTCACTATTGTTTTGTCTGTTACAGATAGTTTGATATGTACTATTTTATATACGGTTTTAACCTAAATCACAGCAGTGTCCGTCCATGAAGGATGTAGGCCAGGGGTCATCAACTCTGGACCTTGAGATCCACTTTTCTGCAGAGTTTAGCTCCAACTTGGATTAAACACACCTACCTCCAACTTTGTAGTAATCATGAAGACCTTTATTAGCTTGTTCAGGTGTGTTTGATTTGTTTTAGAGCTAAACTCTGCAGGAAAGTGGATCTTGAGGTCCAGAGTTGATGACCCCTAATATAGGCTATCAGACATGCAGAATTTTACAACTGTGGGCTTAATCTTAAATATAAATGTTTATATGTTTACATGTATGTTTGTGTGCAAGTGTACTCATGTGAATGTACAAGCAGCTCCTTCAACCCAAATTATCTATTCTGTTTTCATTAATGTGCCTATGAAGATTTGTATTTGTTGCTTCCACAGATGCACCTACAGAATATTGATAGCAAGCCATTTAGATAATATGTTTCATTATTATTTTATTTAAAACATAATACAGTGTAATTTTAATTCAATTTAAAGGGTTTTTGGATGAGGAATATAAGAAAGACAGCGTGACAAATTATTGTATATTCATTTATACTTTATTTACATGAAACATCCTTTTTCAACTGTAACTGTAAAGTATCTAACTTTTATTTGCCAATGAGATATAAAATGTGTAATAAGCATAAATGTTAGCAACACATTGACATAAACAACTTTTTTTGTCTCAGTTGTTGAACTTTTTATGGTTATATAAATATTTCTACCTGGTCCACCTATTAAGAAATCATCTTTTCTGCTGAGTTTATTAGGACCGTACGGGTCACATTCATGATCAATATATGAACAATATAGATTAGTTCTTGTTTATTTGGCTCAAGAGCATAATCTATTAATCTATCATACTGTAAGTCCACATGTCATATTAACAAGAAACTATGCTTCAAACCGCAGGATGAGAGCTTGAGCTAATCACACCTTTGCAAAGCTGTTTGCAAGTTTGACCACTATGGTTTTAGAAAACATCAAATAGCGACAGGTGTGAAACCCAGTTGTGACCCTTAAGGGGGGATTTTTTTTTTTTTTTTTTTTGAGGGGCCATTGAGGGAGGTGAGGGGATTTTTTTAGACATTTTTACATTACAATAATCAAGCCTAAATGTTTCATCACTCAATATATTTGTGTTTTTACAATTTATAATTAAGTGTTAATTCATATTTATATTGTTAGGAAGATTTTACATAAATTACAGAAAACTTTAGCATGGCTGGTCTTTAAATAGCCCCTCTCGCTCACTCTCGCTAACACTCGCTTACAGCCATACCACCCTGAGCACGCACAATTCAACCAACATATCCTCAGCACTAGGTCCTTCAACTCTGCCCACTCATTCACTATCGCCAGAATTCTAACCAGTCACTTCCCATTTAGGACTTGAATAAATACTCCCAACACCTCTTATCTGTTGTCCAGTCTTGTCAGTCTCTTGTCAGTGTACTTACCCGACTACCTACCTGTATGTCTACCTACCTTCTTTGTCTCTGATCCAACAACCCTGCTGCTGAAGTCTCCTCCATGGGTTCTATGAACATTCCTGTCAAGAGAAGGATTGTGTTAGTTAAGTGTGTCTCTCATTACCTCTGCAAAAACTACTTACTTACACACCTGTGTTTACGCTGCTGATCTGAAATAAACCCCTGCTCAGTTCATCCATGTGTCTCATCTCCTGTTGTTTGTGACATAAATAGCCAATATGCTAGTAATATGCATGTTAAGCAAATATTTAATAATCAGAATTGGTCTGCAAACGAAAGTGTTAGTAAGATTTAAGGGATATTTCTCAAGTCTTGTGAATAACTTTTTGGCTAATTCTATTCAGTTGCCCCAAATTAAATAAATGAATTATTGGATATTACAAACTACATGGACAAAAGTATTGTAATCTTTCACTAGCATTAATATCAGCACAAAAACTGTCCTGTGGGAACTTCAAGGAATGGGTTTCCATGCCCGAGCAGTTGCCTGCAAACCTTGCATTGCCAAGTAAAATGTCAAGCATTGGATGGAGTAGTGTAAAGCACACTGCCACTGGACTCTGGAGCAGTGGAAACTCTGGGTTTGAGTCTTGGTTTGGCAGATGCTAGGAGAACATTACCTGTCTGAATGCATTGTGTCAAATGCAAAGTTTGGCGGAGTAGAGATAATGGTATGGGGATGTTTTAAAGGGGTTGGCCTAGGCCCCTTACTTCCAGTGAAGGGAAATCTTAATGCTTAGGCATGCAAAGATATTTTGGACAATGCTATGCTACCAACTTTGTGAAAAACTTTCGGGAATGCTGTTTTAAATTTCACTGTTCCCCATTGCACAAAGCAACCTCAACCCATTGAACACCTTTAGGATGAACTGGAATGGAGATTGTGAGCAAGGCCTTCACATAATGTAATTGGTATGATGCATGTTTACTGGACTAATTGTTGATCTTGATGTATTTCAAGTAAATTGTGATGAGTCTGATCTTATAACAATTGTCTGACCAGGATAAGAACATTACAGTCTGTAATGTTAGCCCATTTTATCAAGTTGTATGTATGCGATAAAGCAAAAATCATTTGGTTATGAGCAAGCAGTAGGCCTGCAGGAAACTTAAGGATTAGTAAATTATAGTATATATAATTTACAGTAGGCTATATAGTTGGATATTAGTAAACCTTGCAACGTCTGACTATGAGTGGAACTGGCAACATTGCACCTGTGAGATCTACTAGTTAGCGTATGACTCTAGGTGGCATCGAGTCTCCAATGAGCGAATATTTATCTGTCTGTTGTTGCCAATGTCACCTGTGGCTTGCTTAGTTGGTGTCTGAAAAACATGAAGTACTCACTAATAGCGATTTGATGGCACTGACAGTGTCGGATGAGAACAAAACTTGAAATTAATTGAGGTGAATAATGACACTATTGTCTTCTGCTTTATAGCTGAATCAAATTTGTTCTTAATTGATTAATTTTGTCTTGCTACAGCTGTTACAGTTTGGATTTGCCTCATTGTTGAAGTTTGTGTCATTGATTCTGTTACTTTTCTGTTAAATACTGCTCTTCTGAAACAATCTCTATTGCAACAAGTACTATAAAAATAAGGGTGACGACTTATTATGACTGTACTTTTATCTGCCTGTTACTGTATGTGTTTGATGTCACTGAGAAGTAGTTAGGTTAAGGGTATGGGTGTGGTAAGTGCTCAAAAACAAATACAAATATAATTGATCCTAACAATTAAATGTAAAATCAATATATAATGCATCATTCTTTGTTAATAAACAGAAGTATGAACACATGCAGCAGAAGAAATTATCTTTTTTTTTATCTTCACTAAGCAACTATTAAGCAATTATTCAACGACCATAATCAACTACACTCAAATGGCAAACAAATCAGCTGTTGTTGAAAATAAATTTGAATAATTTTGGGTAACATGAGGCAGGATATTGATTTCAGTATGTCCTAAACCAGAGGTTTTCAAAACTGTCCTGGAGTCCCCCAAGCACTGCATATTTTGTATGTCTCCATTATCAGACACACCCAATTCAGGTTTTGCAGTCCCTGATGAGCTAATGAGTTGAAACAGGTGTGTTAGATGAGGGAGACTCAGGTCCCGTCCACACGGAGATGCGTTTAGCTGTATACGCATAAATTTTGTATCGTATAGGCCAGGGGTAGGCTAGTTCGGTCCTAGAGAGCCGCAGTCCTGCAGAGTTCAGCTCCAACCCTAATCAAACACACCTGAACAAGCTAATCAATGTCTTCAGGATTACTAAGGCTATAGGCAGGTGAGTTTTGTTGTCAGGGTTGGAGCTGAACTCTGCAGGACTGCGGCTCTCTAGGACCGAACTTGCCTACCTCTGGGTTAGTTCGCATAGTCCAAGTCTTCTTCTCCGTTTTAATGTATCTCTGTGGCAGAATTACAGCGCCACATACTGGTCTGGCATGTATACTACATCGTTTTGTGTCGGTTTTGTGGTTTCGTGTGGACGGAGATATTTCTTGAGACGAGGGGAAAAAAAAGATTGGATAGGGAAAGCTCTGGCTTTATGTGGACGTAGCCAAAATTTGCAGTGTTGGGGGGCCTCCAGGACAGGTTTGAAAACCCCTGGACTAGCCATTACCACTTCAGTTTCACAGTTCAGGGGTGCATTTCCCAAAAGCATTAGCTCACTATGGTCACTAGTTTCATTGTTACTCACATACCATTGCTTCAGTGAGAACTTGCAAACAGCTTTGCAAAGTTGTGATTACCGCTCTCATCCTGTGGTTAGAAGCATGGTTTCTTGTTAATATGATATGATAGGTGAACAGGTTATGTTCTTGAGCAAAGTAAGCAAGTATTAATCTATATCGTTCAGTCTGAAATTGGCAGACATGCTGTAGTATCAAGTTCTTTGTCATGAAGCATACCTGTACCTCTTCTCCTTGACTGAGCTGCATCAAGTGTTTGATTAGTAACAGTGGCTTTGTAAAGGCATGTTTTGCACTAAAATGAGTTGTCGTTCCCTGTCATTAAGGTGTTTTAATGCATTTCTGGCAGTGAATTTGTATCAGAAGTAGAGTCAATCTGACTGCTTTCTTTGTGTGTGCTGTTTTTTTCTTTTTCCCATGGTTGTAATTCAGTTTAAATAACAATTGTGTGTCATTAGAAAAAAGTGTGCTGTTGCAAAGTTGTGATTACCGCTCGCATCCTGCATTTAGAGGCATGGTTTCTTGTTAATATGATATGGGGATGTATGATAGATGAACAGGTTATGTTCTTGAGCAAAGTAAGCAAGTATTAATCTATATCGTTCAATCTGAAATTGGCAGACATGCTGTAGTATCAAGTTCTTTGCCATGAAGATACCTGTACCTCTTCTCCTTGACTGAGCTGCATCGAGTGTTTGATTAGTAACAGTGGCTTTGTAAAGGCATGTTTTGCACTAATATGAGTTGTCGTTCCCTGTCATTGTTTCTTTTTCCCATGGTTGTAATTCAGTTTAAATAACAATTGTGTGTGTCTTTAGAAAAAGTGTGATGTGGCGAATGCAGTAGCATAGGGTAAGAATCTCTTTCATAGAAGGTAAGGGATTTTAAAATGATTGGGTTTCCAGGGGTGGTTAAGGATTTTGTTAATTTTACCAGTAATATGCTATATTCCAGATGTGGCCTGATAGCGCTAGCTGTTGTTTCATGTTGTTTTATATTGCTGCTCGTATCAATGATACCATCATATCATTGATGCCTGGTCCTCTGCTCCAACAAGCAAGTGAAAACAAGGGATTCAAACTCTACTTATCGAGTTATATGCACAACTAGTTTAATCTATTGTGTCGTACCGGAAGCTAGCAGCTAAGCTAGTTAGCGATGTGTTCATATTAGAAGCTTGTTTTTCTTCATTTTAAATGCAGACTGTACTTTTTTATGATATTCATATTATCACTTGTATTAACTTTCTCTCCTCTCAGTTTCTAATAAAGATCAGGGCACATTGTCAGGTCATTGTGCTACAGGTCCATATGGTGAAACTAGGATTGCTAAACCAACGGTTATAAGCTTGTTACTTTAATAACCCAGCTTTTCTAATGTTCCTGGTGTCATGGTGTGTGTAGGGAAAGAGGGCACGATCAGGAGAGATAACATCTCAATACACATTTAATGAAACATAACAAACAGGGACAAACACAACCATATAGTAGCAACGAGACCGAACATAAACTAGAGACTACAGCAGTGGTCGGCAACAGGTGGCCCGCGGGCCAAAACTGGCCCGCCAGCAATAATATCTGGCCCGCGCCCGCAGCTCAGATTATTTTGATAGCGGCTGGTTCTGAAATAGATCTGTCATGACAGCAACAGTTACTCACAATCACTTCGTCTTTAGTGAGTATGAGAACATTTTTGCACCAATGTTTTATTTTGAGATGAATTGAGAGCTTTTAATTGGAAAAGTTCTGAAAGACATACAAAAGAGTCTGTGGATCGCTAGACACACCTCTAAAATAGCTGTCATGACGTGTGGTATGAAAAATCTAACAGTGAACCATTGAAATGTAAAAGTAGGCTACGTCAAATAATTATTACAATAAGTAAGGCTCCATTGTGTAACAAGCTAATTAAAATGATACACATTTATTATTCACAATATGGAAAGAGGAAATAAAACATAGTTTGTTAAGAGCATAACTTAAACATGCCATTAATGGGCTTATTCAAGTCGTCTTTTATTTTTTGAGTAATTTTTATCCATTCCGCATCTCCCACATATGTGTTTTTGAGCAAGGCGGTCTGTGTTGCATGTTCGTGAATGAAGATACTTTCCAGGTTACGTGTCACTACTCTGCTTTATTCATTTATCCAGAGTAACAGCTCACTACCAGTTACAAAAGTCACTGTAACAGTCTGTCACAGGCAATTCTAGTTGCATTTTTCATCAATTCATTTCTTAAATTATCCTTTGACTATGTTCTGGCCTGCCATCTAGTGGCGAAAACATTTTTTGGCCCGATGCCAAACGTACTTGCCGACCCCTGGACTACAGGGTAATCAACAGGTTAATCAACACAAAGCCAAAACAGGTGTGCAAATTAACTAATTAAAGACAAGAACACAAGGAAAACTAGGTTACATGACAAAAACAGAACTAAACTGTGACAGATCAGCCCCCTCCGGAAAGGCACACCCTCGCGCCAATAGAGAGTCCATGAAGGAGGCACAAGCAGGCGAAAGGATAGCAAACATACAGAGCCCATGAATAGGAATGTGCGAAGGGATAGCAGAAGAGTAGGGCGGACAGAAAACAGGAGTGGCAAAAGGATGGAGAATGGAGCAAGCACCTAAGGAGGAAGGAGACAGGGAACAGCTGGGAGTCACAGAGGGTGGATGAAGGGCTTGAGGGAGGATGAGCCGAGTAGCGGACGACCAGAGCCTAGCCAGGATGAAGGCCCATGGCAGAGTCACTGTAGGGAGGAACCATGGTGGAGGCCTAGGAGGTGGAACCAGGGATTCGAGCTCCTGTGATGACGCCGGCGATGGAGACTGTAGAAGATTTTTATTGGTCAAAACATGAACTACTCAAGTATAATCAATGTGAATCTAGCCATTTATATATCAAGTTATTCTACTGTTATAATCATGTATCCGCCTGTGTGTGAGGCCTGCATGAGACCTCCTTGGTGCAGACATTACAAAAATACAGTATATGTTAAAGTTGCATGTCCTGTTTTGACATTAGACAAAATATATGATGGGGCCTCTTTAGTCATGGAACATAAATTGGGGCCTCCTGTCTGCTTCTGGGTGGCAGGCTGGAGACACAGCCAAAAGAGGTAAACGAGTTAATAAACAATAGCCATATGTATGAAATGTATTTGAACATGGGCACGCCTTCGGAAAGCACTGTATAAAAGAGAGTACAGACACAGACTCGATCGATTTTCTGCAGATTATCTCTAGACTGCATTATCTCTCTGATAATAAAAGTCTATTTTTCTGGCATCAAAACCCAAAGACTCTGAGAATTATTCCTCACAGCACCGGCAGAAGCCACCACAAGACCCAGACAAAGCCGAGCAGACACGGACCCTGAGCGACACTGAGGATCTGGAGAGCCAAGGAGCAACAGACTCCAGAAGACCACAGTTGAGCCGGAGTGACTGAGAACGAAGGTGGAGCTGGAGGGAAGGAGGAGCCATACAGAGCCAGAGGGATGGAGGGATGAGGTGAAGGCAGAGGAGTGGAATCCTGAGGCGGCGGATGGTCGACAACTGACCAAGGTGGAGGGACAAGGCAGCCCGGTCGAGCTGGTGGGATGATGGGCCACATTGGAGATGAGGGAGCTAGGAGCCAAGGGGGAGCCGATGGGTCGAAGGGCCGAGGTGGAGTCAGGGATCCAGTGGCTAGAGGTGGAGGCAGGGGATCCTCACACTTACATGGAGCTGGTGACGGGAAACCCGAAGCGAACCCACATAGGTAGGCGTAGGCTGAGGGTGAGCTGAGGGGATGACAGGTGGCAGCAGAGAAAAGGCTGAGTGTTTGGCTGGCATGGAAGGTGGAGGTAGATGGATGCTTGCCCAAAGTGGTGCCCAAGGGATGAGGAAGACTGGCGGAGTAGGTTCGATAACAGTCCATGGTGGAGATGACGGGATTTGAGGTTGATGAGCAGCTGGCAGAGTGTGAGCAGGGGAAGTGACAGGCAATAGAAGGTCTAGGCTAGAAGGACTAGAAGGTGGAAGTGGGATAGGGAGGATGGGTGGGAGTCTGTGGGATTTAGGAGGTTCAGGGCTGGAGGGAAACATAGAGGGCAAAAAAGGTTTAGGGCTGGATGGAACCAGCAGAGACTCAGGAGATTTAGGGCCGGATGGAACCAGCAGAGAGACCGGAGATTCAGTGCCGGATGGAACCGGCTGGGGAACAGAAGATTCGGGGCTGGATGGAAACAGTGAAGACAGAAGGCAAGGGCTGGACGAAGTCAGAGAAGAAGACAGACAGACAGACAGGACTAGAAGGAATAGAGCATAGCGGAAAGAGGGGATCAAATAGTTCCAGCAAATCTCCAGATGACAGCAGCAGCTCACCCTCAGCTGCAGGAATGTGGGCGGTGCTATCCTCCATGCCCTCGTACTCCACTAATATTCCCACAGACTTCGTGTCGGGCTCGGGCTCTGTGGCTTTGAATTGCTCAGTCTCCTTATCTGGCTCTTTAAATGCAATCAGCTCCAGCTCCGTGTCTGCGGTAGGCTCGGGCTTTCGATCTGTGTTGCGTGGGGATGATGACTGGCTGTGCTCTGGGTCGAGCTGCGAGAAGTCTGCACAGTGGGTCTGGACGCTGATGTTGTCCTCATTGTCATTGTTGACCATGAACGTGGATCCTTTCATCCATAGGGTGAAGTTGATGTAGTTTTTCGAAGTCCAGCAAGGATCTCCCCGGGGCAGGACGGCACAAATGTCGTCGTCCAGCCCATCACAAAATCATAGCTGGTGAGATGGCAGGTGTGCAAGAACTTCTCGATGTAGTCCTCCAAATATCAGCCACCCTGAAAGACAAACACGGGTGCCCTAGCGTCTTCTGCCTTTCATTTTTGTGAGTTTCGGTCTTCTGTCACAGCATGTGTGGGGAAAGAGGGCAAAACAAGGCGCTATAACAATCTCAAAGCACATTTAATGAAGCGTAGCAAACAGGGATGCACACAACCATATAGTAGCGATGAGACCAAATGCAAACTAGAGACAAAGAGGGCTTGAAATTCAACTATGGTCATTCATGTTTAATATAACTCTGAAATGTATGCATATGCTGTTCTGTGTCAGCTGCGTCACGCCGGATCTGTTTCCTACGTTGTTGGGATTTGATCTGAACGAAAACAGCGTATCCGTGTGACGCAGCTGACACAGAACAGCATACGCTGTTTACGTCCAGCTGATACTCTCCAAAATGGTACCAGGGTGACGCGGAGGAGACGAATTGTTGAATAAAGTCGTTTTTTTTCTTTTCTTTTGCGCACAAAAATTATTTTTCGTAGCTTCGTAAAATTATGGTTGAACCCGATGTCACATGGATTATTTTACCGATCTCCTTGCTACGTCTCTGGACTTGGGAACATTTCAGTTGTATTGCTGCCTATACAGGGTCAGACAGCTCTCTGATTCCATCAAAAATATCTTAATTTGTGTTCCGAAGATGAACAAAGGTCTTACGGGTTTGAAACGACATGAGGGTGAGTAATTAATGACAGAATTTTCATTTTTGGGTGAACTAACCCAGCCTGGTCTCATGTTTATACGTAGGTATTAATACGTAATATTTACAAGCACAAAACGTACATTTTTGTAAGTTTTTATTGGTGCTAAAACGTACAATTTAGACATATTTCAACATTTAAAACTTACAAATCACTATGTATTTTTAGCTAAAAAACTTAAAAATATTTACGTATCTTTTGTATCATGAAGATATTCATATCTATGCATTTTTAACATTTTATCAATAAGCGATTCGATTTTTAGACCCCTTAACCTATACCCCCCAAACCTAAACCTATCCATTTTATAGCGAATATGCATTTTTATCATTTTATCAATAAGCGATTTAGATTTTAGACCCCTTAACCTACCCATTTTATAGCGAATATAAAAGGATATAAATCGCAATTGACCGAAATATGCAGGAAAATAACCATTTTAGTTACAATATAGCATTAAAATATTTTTATAGTCGCTAATCTATAGTCGCCCACTCCTACCTATAAACCTAAACATTTCTATACAGTATAAGAAAAACATGACAGACAGATAAATGCAATTACAATAATTTATTTATTGCAAAAATGTCAAAAGCAGTACCAAAAGTAACCCAAATGACGATGCGTTGCAACCGCAGTCCTCTCTGGCGGAATACAGTAGGTTTGTGTGAGGTGCAGAGCAGAATATAAGTTGTTAATCGCTGAAAATATATTATCCAGATTATTTTCCCGATCCACTCCGAGAACTCGTGAAGGCGCGCGCGCATCATTTAAACACACCTCACCAGAAACACGGCATGTCGCAATCTGTGATGAATGCAGGCGAGAGCCAATGAGCGTTCGATTATCCTGCCGTAAAACCTGTCGTTTGAAGCGGTAACATTTGAATTTGTAAAGAGCGTGTCAGTCAGCACAGGATTTGCTCGCTGTTTACAGTCACTGGACTCACTGCTTGGGATGGAGATGAAGATTGCAGAATAAAGGCTTGGATTTGGGTCTGTTCCTCGCAGTCGTATGGATTCGGAAGATTTGGATTACAGCGCAGAATAAAATTGTTTCATTCCATAATTATGTTGCATGTTTGGTGTATTTTATAGTTCTATTGTCAGTCACAGCATGTAGGATAAAACTCCTTTTGTGGCCCATGGCAAACAAAGTAAACATAACATGACAAGTAAAGGTTAAACGATTGCAGAAATGTTATTTATTTTAAGGTTTAAAGTGAAGTCTTGTTTAACATTATGTAGGCCTATTCTTGGAAATGAGCTGGCAGCAGAAATCACACAACAAAACGAAATTTTATCATTTCATATTAAACGAGTAAATTTAATAATGCAATTTAAAACAAGGTAATTGATATGACAACTAAAAACAACTAATAATAAAATTAATTCCGCGATTTCAATATTCATAAGGATTCATTTTTAGGTGTCGTCAATACGTCAGTTTTGTACATTTAAATGCTGAAAGTACGTAAGTATTTGTACGTTTAGATGCTAAAAATACGTCAGTATTGTATGTTTTAGTGCCTGTAAAAACGTAAGTAAATGTACGTTTTATAGAACCACATTTTACGTAAAATACATACAAATTATCATGAGATCATGTTGACTAACCTCTACGAGCCATTGCTATACATCTACTGTCAACATTAGCGCATGGTACCGTGGCCTCAAGCTGGTTAAGGCAACACACCCACCCTCCACCTTGCCCCGCCTCTCTCCTCCTCATTAGCATTTAAAGCTACAGACACAGAAATGGCACGTCCTAAGGAAAGCTCATTGTGGGACTGGCTCGTAGTGGCTGAAATTCTGCACCAAGGCTGAATTTCGGGAAAGAGACTTCAGATACAGTACTAGGGACCACTTAGGCCTATATAAAAGCATCCAAAAAGCAGCAAGTCATGGGACCTTTAATGTAAACCCGAAACTGATATTCCAATTTCTGGCGACAACGGAAGTTTGTCGCTACGCTTGTTCTCTGAGTCCATTGAAGTGTTTTTATTTACATATATGACAAGAAGCCTTGTTGTGTAGTGTGAGCACGACAGTAATTCAGGTAGTCTTCCAGTCCTATAGTCTGAGCTTGCCCTTAAGGTCAGCCACAAGTACTTGCTCCCTTCTCTTGCTGTTGTTGCTAACAGTGCTATATGGTTTGTTACAAACAATGTGGGTATTTAATTGACAGCAAAACCCTTTTCCTTTCCTTTTTTCCTTTCTTTATAGCTTTCTGTTGTCCATGTAAATAACCTATAATACTCTGACATTAATCTGATATCAAACTGATTACTTAGCAGAGGTTATTACTCCACCACCTCAACAATGTCATTAATGACAGTTCTATATTGTTGAACCAACATAGTCCAAACCAAGTGTGACCAAGTTACTACCGTTTTTGGAAAAGAAAATATTTTGTATTAGATGTATTTGCATTTAATATTTAGTTTTAATGAAGTTCTTTTTAACCAAGCTGTCTAAAATCAAATAGAAAATCAGAAAAATGTGACCATCTGAATCGTGAAGCCATAATTTACTGTAAACCTAATTTAATTTTGCCCATAAAAGTCTAAAGCAAAAGAGTTTTGCTTGGTTCATAAAATGTCTTTCCCCAGTCTTTCCCCAGAAAGTCTGTCCCCATGTGGCCATAGGAGACATTGCTGCCAATTTGGGTGCCTAAGAGCAGGGGAGTGGCTACACTACAGTGGTTGTGGGTGGGATCTCTTGTAGAACTATAAGGCACAAAAACTGAAGCATTAATTTCACCATTCAGCATTAACAGATCTTTTGACTTGACGAAATTCCTCTCACTTTTGAACAGGGTAAGGCAATTGCATTTAGGATAATTTGATCAATAGGCATTTGATCAGATATGCTAGGCACAACCTGATCTCACAGAATTCCGTGTAATGACCACGGACCATGACATCCGAATCCGTGGTGGCATCACGGAATCGCCGAAAATTCCGTGATGGGCTCACAGAAGTGATACCAATGTAAGTCAGTGACAGGCATCAGCCGTGGTCCACGCACGGATAACCGGATTCTAATATAACTGCATCGGAGTCATTCTTTTTACGTGGTCCACACACGGATCCACTGGTTCAACACCAGCGCTGCCTCAATTGACGTCATTTTCTAATTTGGAAACGTAAGCCTATGACTTTAAATATTCTGGGCTTTTTTAGACCTACTTCAAAAATACTTAACGTGAAATATTTTTTCACCATGCCCGAAGCATTGTTCTGTAGTCGTTTGAGCGCTAGCTTCCTCTGATCGGCTCAAGTTCCGTGATGGTATCACGGAATCTTCCGTGGTCACCACAGTTTCACCCTCACTGGACGTTATTTAGGCTATAGGCCAAAGTAGTTTGTTCGTTTCATCATACATCTGTCAAAGTGGGCTCACACCATCTTTCCACCCACCAACATTTAGTGAATTATCATTATTGAACTATGACAACAGTGCATGGTCCGTGGTCATTACACGGAATTCTGTGAGATCAGGTTGGCTAGGCATGGTAGTCATACATATTTTGCTTTATTCCTTTCTTTAAAGACATTTTGAAGTATCACGTTTATTGCACAAGTGTCTATGTGATATATGTTAACAATTTACAATAAATGACTTAATTATAACAAAAACAAATTGTACACTAATATATACTTCAAATAGTAACATCTAAATTAATTGATTATATAACAGCACCGAATGTACTGAATCTATGTAAATACATTGCAACACAATTTTTTTTTTTTTTAAGTAAAATTAAAAAGGTGCTAATTTGAACTTATTTGAAACTGATATGTTTATTGCACTCTTTGGGAGGTCATTAGGAGTCAAACTGAGGTGAGCACTAAGAGCTACTTAAATTGCAGTCTTTATATTATCAAGTTTGTGGAAATATTGAAACTAGTTATAGCTAAAACCTTGCAATAATGATGCTTTTGAAAGGATGTAAAATTGACTGAAATACTAGATGAGGAGTTAAAAAAAAATAGCTGAATGACTTTTATATTTGTGCTGGTTGTGTGTATGCTGAGTATGTTTCAGCATGTTTAAAAACTATAAATTCTCTGTTAACAGATTACCAACAGTATATGAGATATGCACTGACTTTATGGAATCATCAGTTTCTGTACTAGTCCTCTGGTGCTCTTTGTTTATGGGTCACAGCCAAAATCATACTCAGAAGAGACCAAAAAACTGTTTTTTTTTTTTAAAGACAGTTTAGCCTTTTCCAATCATGTCTATTTTTTGTGTGTGTTCATATTACCTGTGCCACAAAAGTCCATGCCATTCTGATGAAGTAATAAGTAAAACAAATAAATAAATACAATTTTTCTGTCAAAAGTGATTGAAGAGGACCAGGGGTGTAGAGTAGTTGCCATGAGCTAAGATAGCTGAATGAATGAATGAATGAATATGCATGCAAAATAGCACATAGCTGTATTCTTTGGTCTGAATAACAGAAATTTTAATACTGCCTTTTTTTTCTTATTTATGTTACATTTTACTGACCTTTTTACTTAAGGTCAGTCCTAAAGCTAAAATTGTCTATAAATAACACTTTATTTCAAGATATTGAATGTTGCATTTAAATTATTTTAAATTGTGATTAGAAAATAACATCTAGGACAACACAAGTTCAGTTATTATTACTTTCATTATTGTGTCAGAACTCATTGTCAAAAAGCTTACTGATAGTCCCTTTTGTGTTTGTGTGTAATAGGAAAAATGACCCAATTCCACAGGCATGAGTAAGTTTTCCATGAGTATTTCTTTGTGTTGTATATACAATTTAAATGTGGTTTAATGTCTTTAAAGGAATAGTTCACCCCAAAAGTAACATTTCCTGATTATTTACTCACCCCCAGTGTATAGATATATGTTATTTTCTTTCTTCAGCCGAAAAGAAATGAAGGTTTTGGAGTTAAACATTCTAAGACTTTTCTCCATCTAATGCAGGGCTGTCCAAACTCGGTCCTGGAGGGCCGGTGTCCTGCAGAGTTTAGCTCCAACTTGCCTCAACACACCTGACTGGAAGTTTCTATGCCTAGTAAGAGCTTGATTAGCTGGTTCAGGTGTGCTTAAATAGGGTTGGAGCTAAACTCTGCAGGACACCGGCCCTCCAGGACCGAGTTTGGACAGCCCTGATCTAATGCAAGTGATATTTGATGGTCCAAAATACATATTTAGGCAGTTTCAAAGTCATTCACATGGTCCCGCTTAGGTGGCCTTAACTACTATGTACTTAAATAAAAAAATAAGTACAATGTACTTATTGTGTTCATCATGTATTGCAAAACACTTTTGCTGCTATTGAGGTGGGATACGGGTAAAGTTAGGGACAGGTTTGGTGGTATGGGTAGGTTTAAGTGTGGGTTAAGGTGTAAGGGCTGGGTCAACAGTGTAAATGTAATTACAGATGTAATTACATGCAGGTATTTGTTAAAATCTAAGTATAATGTAAAAACATGTATGTACACAATAAGTACATTGTATCAAATTATTAATTTAAATGTAAGTGCATAGTAGTTAAGGCCACCTAATATAAAGTGGGACCATTCACATGACCCCAGCCAACAAATAAGGGTATTTTCTAGCAAAATTATCAATCATTTTCAGAAAAAAATAAAATAATATATAAAAAATAATTGCTTGCCTTGGACTTTATCAACGTGCATTTCTTCCTCAGCTGAAGAAAGAAAGTCATATACATCTTGGATGGCCTTGGGCTTAGAAAATATTCAGGATTTTTTTTTTTTTTGGTAACACTTTACTCATAGCCCTTATAACGCATTGTATGATTTCATGAATAATTGTAACCACATTTATAATACTTATCTATTCATTGCTGCACCTTTAGAAAAGTATTATGTGTTAAAACAAAAAAAAACAAAAAAACCTTCAAATATTCTAATGCTTTTTAACTTTGGTTAAGTATTTATAAAAAAATATATAATGCATTATAACATACATTATGAATACCTTTATAATGCATTATAAAGGCTTTGAGGCAATTTTTGATAACACTTTCTATGAAGCCCATATTTATAATACATTATAAGGGTATTCTTCAGGCATTATAATGAATGCATAATGCATTATAAAAAAAACGTATACTATGTTATATCATCCTATAAATAATCATAACAACAATTATAATGCATTATAATGCTTACGCATTTGTGGTTATAACTTTTAAGATTATTATTATTTTAGGGCTGTCATCGTTAACGCGTTAACGCATACGATTAATTTTACAATCCTTAACGCATTAAAATAATTTAACGCAATTAACGCAAAATTACTAAAGCACAATTTCTATTCTAACCCTTTAACCCAATTTTGCTTCTCTGCTTGCGATCAGATCATTTTAAGCCGCTAAACTCCGGTAAAGTTTTCAGTCCAATGATCCAGTAAGCGAATGCATTCAAACAATCCGTCCAAAACAGTGCTAATATAAAGGAAACCAGGCTGATTACATCAGAGATTGTAGAGAGAACAGAAACACAAGCTCTGTCTTATTCTGTGATTGTCTCTGAAGAGCGCGAGCCCTCACACGTTGCGCTGTGTGAAGTACAGACTGAACGGAATGTCAAGACATCCCACTGCTGTATGGCCAGATGAGACGCGAACTACGTTTTCTCAACTGGATAACCAGTCTCGTTAGTAAAGTTTTGATGGATGAAGACTGCAATCAAGGTAAAGACGATTGCAGTGGCATACAGGAGTCGTACAGTAAGCACGCGTGAGTCCGTTATATTATTGCGTGTATGAGAAACAATTCCATTCATTCTCTGCTATAGGACAGCAAAAATTGTATGAACTTGTTAAATCATCTAAACCAACAACGTTAGATCATATTCCATCTAAGCTACTAAAAGAGGTGCTTACAGAAGTCATAGATCCTCTTCTGAATAACATTAATTCATCATTGTCATTAGGATATGTCGCAAAAACCTTCAAACTGGCTGTTATTAAGCCTCTCATTAAAAAAAAACATCCTGATCCTGGAGAATTAGTTACATTACAGACCAATTGTTACAGTCTCTCTAAAGGAAGGCGAAGAAGATGAGGATAATCCACAATGAAAGTCTTTAATAGTATAATCCACATAGACTCGGGCAAGGATACAACTCAGGGTAGTCGTCACATCAAACAATCACCGACAAACTACAGAACAGAAAGAAGACTTTAAGTAATGCAGCTGATGAGGGGAAAACAGGTGAAGGGAGTTAACTAATAATGACTAACGAGCAAATTAGCTAAAGAGCTAAACCAATCAGGCACAAAACCATGACAGTTTGCCCCCCTCCCGGAAGGCTCGTCCTCACGCCTATCAACAGTCCAACAGAGGAGGGAGGGTGGGGGTTCAGGAGGCGGGCGTGGGGCAGGCAATGGAAAAGGAACATAGTTCATAGGGACAGGGCGGAGTGAATGGAGGGAGGAGCCCGGAGCAGGAGGAGCCAGATGGAAATCCAGAGGCCAGCCAGGATAGCGGCCCACGGTGGAGTCGAGATGTGATTAATTAGATTAAAAATTTTAATCGATTGACATCCCTAGATTATTTATAACACACATTTACAATTTTGCATTTATATGTTACGGTCTCTCTAAGGAAGGCAAAGAAGACGAGGAAGAATAATCCACAAAGACAGTCTTTAATATTATAATCCACATGAAACTCAGGCAAGGAAACAACTCAGGGTAGGCAGGCAATGGAAAAGGAGCATAGTTCATAGGGCCAAGGCGGAGTGGATGGAGGGAGGAGCCACGGAGGAGCCCGGAGCAGGAGGAGCCAGATGGAGATCCAGAGGCCAGCCAGGATAGCAGCCCAAGGTGGAGTCGACGGAGGGAGGAGCCTGACCGTGGTGGAGGCGGGGCTCTGGAAGACCGCGGTGGAGCCGGAGCGACTGAGGATGGAGGCGGAGCCGGAGGGAAGGAGGAGCCTGACAGAGCCAGAGGGACGGAGTGACGAGGCGAAGCCAGAGGAGTGGAGTCCCGAGGAGGCGGATGGTCGACAACTGACCAAGGCGGAGCCAGAAGGACGAGGGAGCCCAGTGGAGCTGGTGGGATGACGGGCCACGGTGGAGACGAGGGAGCTAGGAGCCAAGGCGGAGCCGATGGCTCGAAGGACCGAGGTGGAGTCCAGGGCTCGGAGGCTGGAGGCGGAGACAGGGGATCCTCACGCTAAGGCGGAGCTGGAGACTGGAAGTCCAGAGGCGGATCAGAGCGCCTAGATGGCGCTGACTGAGGGTGAACTGAGGGACTGACAGGCACCAGAGGAGATGGGACTGAGGAACTGACTGGTTTTTGAAGAGAAGGCGGGAGAGAGAGGCTGGTAGGGAACACCGGAGAACAGGAGCTGGGCGGAGCCAGCGGAGACGCAGGAGAACTGGGTATTACCTCCCCAAACCAGTCTATTAAGTCCATTTGAAAAATGCCCATTATTTCCTCATAATACATCCCAGAGGCCGGCTGCAGCTCACCCTCAGTGTGGGCGGGGCTTCCCTCCAAGTCCTCAATCTCCACCAGTACTCCCTCAGGGACGGGCGATGTTGCCGGCTCACGCACCTGGTCAGACCGGTCTTGAGGCTCAGGCTCCGGGGCGACGATAGGCTCAGTAGCGGGTATGCTCGCTGGCTCACGTGTCGCGGCAGGCTCAGGCTCTCCGTCTGCGGTGGGCTCAGGCATTTGCTCCGTGCAGCAGGATGACGGCTGGCTGGTCTCTGGTTCGGGAGTGGGACTGGAGATATCCTCCTCAGTGGGGCAGAAGGTGAATGGAAATCCGTTGTTCTCCAGCACCCACTCCACGAAAGCGGCGAAATCCTCCTTGGGACCGTTCGCTGGCTGGCGTGCCTTACACCGCTCGCTCAGGCTGGTGTGATAGAATACGCAGAGCGAGCAGTCAGGGAAGTGTGTAAGGCACGCCAGATCGAAAAAGTCCATGGTATGGTCCTCCAGCGAACGGTCCTGTTGCTCCAGGCACAGGAGTAGAACAGCTGGGATATCCATTCCGGGAGAGGGGAGAAACAAAAACAAAAGAGAAAGAAAAACCCCGCTATTTTGATACTCAATTTGAGGGTCGGTTATTCTGTTACGGTCTCTCTTAGGAAGTCGAAGAAGACGAGGAAGAATAATCCACAAAGAAAGTCTTTAATATTATAATCCACATGAAACTCAGGCAAGGAAACAACTCAGGGTAGTCGTACCATCAAACAATAACCGACAAACTACTGAACAGAAAGAAGACTTTAAGTAATGCAGCTGATGAGGGGAAAACAGGTGAAGGGAGTTAACTAATAATGACTAACGAGCAAATTAACTAAAGAGTTAAACCAAACATGAACAAAACCATGACATTATAATGGACTATATATCTTGACATTGTTTATTTAAGATCTGCACAGTATCTTACTACATCTTGTAAGTGGTTAGATGTGGAGTGTTATTTGAGTGTTCCCTGTGAGGCTAAAATTAATTTTGATGTGAGCTAGTTAATAATTTAAACTGAAAAAAATTCAATGTTTATATGTTAGGTTAAATTTTATTTTGATGGTCCCCGTAGTCTATTGACTATAAGCAACTTTGCAACTACATGTCAACTAACTCTCATTAGAGTATTAGTAGGCTTAGGTTAAGGTTAAGGTACGTAGAATGTTGACGTACTTGCAAAGTTACTTATAGTCAGTTTGTCTGTTGTGGAGCCATCAAAATAAAGTGTTAGCATAGGCCTATATTTAGCAGACATACTACTAATACTCCAATGACTGCTAGTTGACATGTAGTTGCAGAGTTACTTATCAACAGCTGTCTAAAGAGTACCGTCAAAATAATCAAACTGATATTACAATAAAAATAGTTCAAAGCCAATGTGTCATATTACACATTCATCTGATCTGATATCTGATCTTATGGCTGTTTGATCATTTTTTTTTACTATTATTATTACTATACTTATAAGTGGTCTTTGATGGCTATAAGTAAAGTAGCATAGGAAAGATGGCAAGATATGAGACTTATAATCCATTGTAACTTAAGTGGATGCAACGTGTTCACTGTGTGTTATAAATCATCATACTCTTAAATGCTATAACCACAAAATAAGTAAATATTATAATACATTAAAACTGTTCTTATTAATATTCATAAGATGATATAACATATTATAAGTTTTTTTTATAATGCATTATGCATTCATTCATGCATTCATAATGTATTATAAATATGGGCTTCGTAGAAAGTGTTACCCCATTTTTATTTGTTGGGTAAACTATTCCTTTAATATTTTTGCCTCCCCTTACATTAGTACCTGCGGTGTGAAGGATGTACAATCTATGGAGGCAGTTTCTAGGCCTCTAAATGAGGGAATTGTCTCTATCTGTAACATCTGCAAGTCCCTCAAGAAAGCACATATCAGTCCCAACACTGACACATGCTCCAATTACAACCAAATTAGGAAGCATATAGAGGATGCTGAGCAGTGCCTGAAAACATCTGAGACAATGATTAAAGAAAAACTGGGATATTTAGATGAAAGCATGGAGCAGCTTATTAGAGAGAAACATAATGTTGAGCAGCAGAAAAAAAGAGAAAAGTCTGGCCATGGATAATTTGCGCATAAAGAAGAAGTCTGCTGAGGAATCATTAGAGCATTCCAAAGCAGCTTTGGAGCAGGCTGAAAGAAGTGTAGAATCAGCAAATTATGCCATAAGAGCACATCAAGACAGAATGAACACATGTAATGATGTAGCAACTGCAGGGGCAGCACTGCTTGCAATACCAATTATTGGATGGATTGCTGGTGAGTATTACATTACTCTTACCATCACTCTGAATTTAACAATTTGTGAAGTTATGCATTGTTTTCCCTTTGGCTGATGTGTATTCAAGATATTTCTGTTCTCTAGGTCCAATAATGATTAGTGAGGGACAGCGGGGATTTGAAGAAGCTTCAAATGCCGTGAGAGATGCTGAATGGGAGAAACAAAACTGTGAGTCTCAAGTGAGGAACTGGACTGCAAAAGTGTTTCATTACGAGGGAATCATTTCTAAGACACAGACTGAAATTGAGCAGGCCAATGAAGCACTAAAGAGGATTGAGAGGAAGACTGATGAGGTTCAAGAGCATCTAACAGGCACAGCTGAAATTCAGGAAGTGGTCAGGAGAGCTGTGAACCTTCTGAGTGTTCTTAGTGGAAGAGTCACTGTACTGGAGAGACAAACACAACGTTTCATCCTCTGGCAGCCTGTGGTAAAGTCCATGGAAGATGTGATGAAGGCAATAGTAAATATTGCTGAGAATCGGCTCCTCTATAGTGATGGTGCACCAGGCCCTATAAATACTTTGAGGGACAATGTTGGAGGATTATTGGCTTTATGCAACTCACCCAGTAATTCTGAATATGACAGCTATTAGTGATCATTTCAATGTCACTCACATAGCAACGGCTTATAGAAAAATGGGTTGTTGGTGTTTTTAGAAACCACTCAAGTAACTCTGGAAATTGTTTTTAAAAGTTATCTGTAAAATTATGTAGTGTTTAATGGCTGTTTAACTCACCATATCTGACAAAACAGAGAAAATCGAACATGATTTCTGTATTACAAAACCATACTTGCAATTATGTTGTAAATTCACAAATAAATTTACAACTTCTGATTTTAATCACAATGCAAATGAGTTCAAATCTTATCCACTGCACAGCTTTTGTTAGGAAATAGCTCATCATTTAATGAACTGACAGCCTGTTTGCTAATCTTCAACATGTTTTCCCTAAAGTTAGACTTGAATTGTAATGACTGCCATGTTTCTTATGTTGATATAATGCATTTTGCTGAATAAAGGACTAATTTAAAATAATGTATTATATTTGATGTTGTTTAATGAAAATAAGTATATGTTCTTTCTACGGCTTCCAAGTTTAAATAAATTGCGTATGGTGATGATATAACACTTTTTATTGAATAAAGGATTTCAACAAATAAATTACAATTTTAGTGGTGTACATTTTAGAAGTGTATGCCCAATTATTATTAATATTTTTATTTTTAATTATTATTTTTTAATGAACAGAATAAAACCTAATTTTAAATTGTGCACTGCAGTGACCAGCAATTTGTGCTCTTTTTTTCACATTCTACAAACATTACATCCTAGAGAGATAAGAACAAACATATCATATAATGTCATTGTCACACATGGCTCAAACATGCAACATTAAACTCAAAATACTTTGACTTTATTCTCAAAATATTATGACTTTTTTAATCTTGTAATCTTAGATTTCTTTTCTTACTTTACATGGCACTAATATGCTAGAAACGGGCTTCCATAGTATTCACTTATATGAAATCAAAAATTACATTTTCCCAGCTATTTTAAGATTTGAGAAGTCATTATACTATATGAACATAATGTAAGTTTCAGAACTCAAAATTTCCTTGTAAGTATTGACAAAAGTATCCACAAATAATGCTTTTTTCACTCAAAAACTGAGATACTTAAACTCAGATTAATGCTTTAACATAGCTGTTTCTACATTCTTAGCATAGTTTCTGGAGTCTTTGGAGACCTGCAATGCGTGATGGTTCATATAAAGTGTCATCTATGCAATTACAGAATGGTTAAACATGCTCATTACAAGATACTTATAGTGGCTAGAGCTTTCAAATTGGGGTCTGTGATAAACTTGAACAAAAAAGATTTTAGAAAATGTATTTTCAGGGCTGTCAAAGTTAGTTTTTTTTTTATTGCTAGCAAGCGTTTACCAATACTTAAAGTATTTTTTCCAAACTCTTAACACAGCAACACACCTACATCACACAATTAGCCAAATAGTTAATTTTCTGGCCAAAACCGTTTTATTAGTATTATTATTATTATTATTATTAAATACAAACTCTACATTTCAAAATGCTGAATATGTTTTTCTACATATACTAACTCTATCAATACACAGCAAACCCGATTCAAAACCGGTCAAAACATTAGCACTAGTTTCTATCCAACAGAAACATATAGTCAATCATAGCACAGTGACTGTCAAAATACTAACAGTTGATGACT
>NW_015539887.1:1953330-1967739 GCF_001515605.1 Sinocyclocheilus anshuiensis
TTACCTTCAACTGAAACCCATTTTACATTTTTATTTGTTGAATTTGTTCATTCTTGGCAACATACTGTCCTCAACTGAATGAGTCATTACTTTATAGAATGTACAATAGAAAAAAATAGGGTCCCCTATGCAGAAATTCAATTGGAACCTTGATCAAAATTACTTTTCAGTCGGTGGGGGTTGGATGTGGATGGTGCCCTCCATGGTAGCTGATGCCAGTGATCAACACAAATTCCAACATACATGGCCTTTGGTTACTATGCAAGCTTGTTTCTGTCACAGAATAAAAAAATAAAAACAGTAACTGTGACTTTTTTATCTCACAATTCGGACTTCTATTACTGTAAATTCACAATTGCAAAAAAAAAAAAAAGGCAGAATTCTGAGATAAAGTCACAGTTACCCTTACCCTTTATATTCCATGGCAGAAATAAGCTTTCATAGGTTCCACATGTGGGAAAAAACAAACAAACATTAAAATGCACAGTCCAACACACCTCTTCTCCCTTTTTCTGATCCAACTACTTCTCTACCTCCTACAACTATTCTTCTCCCTCTCCCAGGCATTATGTTTTCTCTCTCTGATTCTGTGTTGTTCTGCATCCACAAAACCAATTAAAAGAGGTCTTTTTTACTCTATGTTGTTGATGTAATGGAAAGAGCTTCAACACCAGACTATTCCTCCAACTGAGACTGGAATCAGCTATTTCTAAATATTTCAGTGATTTGTTACTTTTCTGTGTTGTTCTGCATCCACAAAACCAATTAAAAGAGGTCTTTTTTACTCTATGTTGTTGATGTAATGGAAAGAGCTTCAACACCAGACTATTCCTCCAACTGAGACTGGAATCAGCTATTTCTAAATGTTTCAGTGATCTGTTACTTAAAAATGCTTATCAGTTGTTACAATATTTTATATAGAGATATTTTTTTCAATACCTTTTTGCTGCTGCTGTTGCAGAAGTAGAAGCTTTATACTATATTTAAGGTTTGGAACATTAGGTCTTCATTTCTGACATGCTGTGTTTAAGCATTTGTAAATAAGACTAAAAAGATCCATGATTTTGCATATTGTGTGAAAACAACATGAATTGTGTTAATGGTATGGTCAGAACAGACGGATGTTGTGTTTAGAGTTTTGAAAATGTGACTAGAGATCTGTAACACTCTGTAACAAAAACTGTAACACTTGTATATTGCCAGCCCTGTGTTCCTATGTCTTGTGGTTTTGCTCCCCAAGTGCTCCCCATTATCCAGTTTCTCCCTTGTCTATTGCATTCAGGTGTTTCTCATTGAGTTCCTCGTTTAGTTCCCTTTTTAAGCCCTGTGTTTTCCTGAGTCCTTCGTCCAGTCTCAATATCTATTCCGTGTGCTATGTGTGTGTTCCCTCCCTTGAGTCTTTATTTGGATGAATAAAGATTGTCTTTCCGTTAGGGGTGTGAACCTACACTGGTCTCACGGTTCGGTTACGATTATCATGTCATCGATTCGGTTCAATTCGATATCACGATGCATCACAATGCATTGACGATGCACTGCATCCTCAATTTTCAATTTTACTTCACATTTATAACATTTTGTCAATAAATACAAGCAGTCAGATATATGAACTGTACCTGACCTGGATTCTTAAGTTAGTGGTATTACCCCCTGCTAGTGATGTGACATTTGAACCGAGGCATCGGAGCTTGTGTCGAGAATAAATGGCCGTGCCAGATGAAGCCTCGATTCTAAGCTTGTGTTGTGTTGTTAATTGTCATAGAAATCACGTGACCAATGACAAACGAAGCTTCACTTTCTGTCCAGTCACGTGCGCGATTCACTTTGCGTGTCGAAATGTTCGATCCCCCAGATCTTACTTTACGAATAAGTTTTAATTCGGACTTATTCAGTTACATTTTAGATACCCAGTCATACAAGTAATATGAAGAATACAAATTATTTCAGAAAAATTCAATATTTGTCATATGCAATTCATATGTGTACATTATTCTTCTATTTCATCATATTGATATTCGTACTGGTATTAAATTGCACAGTTTAATGGGTAAATGAATTTATCAGAGACAGAAATTCAACAAACACAAACACACACACTGTTAGGCTTTTATTTGTGCACGTAACTTGGTCCGTAAGAATCCGTCTGCTCTCACGGTACTTAATTTCATACACTGATCATTCTGCGCAGCAGCGCTTAAAGCCGAACGCGCCTAATGTATGCTACCGCGACAAAGCACGTATGCAACAAATGACGTCAGAAAAGCGGCAGTACGTTATAATCGGTTATGGTCTATTACTGAACCGATACCGAATCGTCCTCGTCTGTATCGCGATGCATCGAAGAAACGATTAATTTCGACACTGTTCCCAAATTAAGCCCAGAGAGGGCTTCTGCTCCTACGCCCAGACCAGAGAGGGCTCCTGCTCCAAAGTTAAGCCCAAAGAGGGCTTATGTTACCACGTCCAGCCCAGGGAGGGCTCCCATTCCCACGTCCAGCCCAGAGAGAGCTCCCATTCCCAAGTCCAGCCCAGAGAGGGCTCCCGTTCCCAAGTCAAGCCCAGAGAGGGCCACAGTTCCCGAGTCAAGCCCAGGGAGGGCTGCTGCTCCTACGTCAGGCCCACGGAGGGCCTCAGAACCCGAAATTTCCCCCAAGGAATTTTTTTTTGTGGGGGGGGTTATAGGGATCCGGCCATAGAGGCCGGGCCGAGTGCCATATTGTCAGCCCTGTGTTCCTATGTCTTGTGGTTTTGCTCCCCGTGTGCTCCCCATTATCCAGTTTCTCCCTTGTCTATTGATTTCAGGTTTTTCTAATTGAGTTCCTCATTTAGTTCCCTTTTTAAGCACTGTGTTTTCCTGAGCCCTTCATCCAGTCTCAAACGTCTATTCCGTGTGCGTTCCCTACCTTGAGTCTTTAATTGGATGAATAAAATTTGTCTTTCCGTGAATTCTCCTACGTCTCCTAACTCCTCGCTCCGACACAGTAGGCAGCACGTGACATATATTTTCACTTAAGAAATCGTACATATTTTATTACATATTTTCACTTAAGAAATTATATTTAAGATCATATTTTATCATTATTTATCATTTAATATTTTATAATAATATTTTTATAATATTCTGATCATATGAGGATCATCACATATTGGTGGGTTCTTTGCATCAAAAACTTTGAAACATCTTGACTAGAGTATGACATTCCACAATAACCAAAAATGCATTACATTTTGAAAATAGGACTAATTTTGACAGATTTGACAAAATTGTCTTTTTCTGCCAATACTGTGCACTAAATGAAAGATATTTGCTCTATATTTTAACTCTTTCATACATAAGTGGGTTTAGTTTTTATGTGCAGTCATTCAAGCCCATTTAATTGCATCTAAAAGTGTTTTTTTTTTTGTTTTTTTTTGCCATTTCTAGCAACTAATCCACTGCACCAGATGTTTTTTGATTTTAAAACTCTCAGTAAAAAACTGAGTTAGGATTGTGTATTGACATTTTCATAGAAATCTGATTACTCTTAGACAATGCAGGTTCTCATGGAGGACATAGGGGAATGTAAATCAGCAGCCAAATGGACCATCTCGCTATTCATTTGCATATTGCCATTGTCCCCTTAGTTATTCTTTTGGCTGATTCCCCTTGACCCCCAAGGACAAACCCCACAAATATGTCAACCTGACCTTAGCACGGCTGACCTCACCTTCACTCCTCCCTGAAAGAAAGCAACCTGGACCTGCATTGGTACTTCAGACCACAGTCATCTCGGCCTGGAACTGCACAATCAATTCTGCCACAACATTAATTCTCTTACTACATTTTAATTTGAATTGAATTATAATAGCTGTGCATTTTTCAGAGTAAAAAATAGGCTACTGTTTCTGTTTAAAATATTTTTAGAAGTATTTTTTAACAACACATTTTAATCCCTAAAATCTAAATCAGTTTTCAGGTAATAAAATGTCTTCCTTTTTTAAAACTATATATCTTTTGTTTTGTTTTGTTTTGTTTTGTTTTGTTTTGTTTTGTTTTGTAACAAACCTGTTTTGTTAAATATTATATATTGAACTGTTATAAATTAATATTATATGTTGAACTGAATCCCACATGATAGATAGATAGATAGATAGATAGATAGATAGATATAGACAGACAGACAGACAGACAGACAGATAGATAGATAGATATAGACAGACAGACACAGACAGACAGACAGACAGAGAGATAGATAGATAGATAGATAGATAGATAGATAGATAGATAGATAGATAGATAGATACTGAATTTTTCTTTTTTAAAATATGTTTTATTTTGTATTCTTTTTTTTGTTTTGTTTTTGTTTTTTCAACCAGCGTTTTGTTAAATACTACATATTGAATTGTTACAATTTGATATTACATATTGAATAGAACCTCACATGATAGATAGATAGATAGATAGATAGATAGATAGATTTTTTTCACTGCTTTCAGGAAGCAATCCTGGGACATTCTGCATGCCCTGGATCTCACATAAATATGGTACATAATACCAATAAGAGTTCGAAACAGATGTCACAAAATCACTCTTGTTAATAGGCATGGACCGTTACACATTAGCGGGTTTTCAGCAGATCTGGGCATGTCAACTAAAGACCGCTCCATGGATTTCGCACAAACCCTCATCAATATCCTTTATTATTGCGCAGTTCAATGTTAATGTCTTGTTGAAGCCCCTGTGGCAGCAGCTGCAGTCCCACCGCCCCCTGCTCCTTTCTCACCCTCCTCTCCTCTTGTGTGTTGTCCAGCTGCTGGTGATCCCTGACCTCCTGACCCTCACTCCTGACCTCAGCAAGTCTTTCCCACGCCACACCCTTTGTGTGATGTTTGCCATGGCAACACAGTGGTCAGTGGTAATATATGTGCTATCCTGCTAAAGGAACATTTCATAAAGGAAGTGATTTGACTTAGAGTCACTAACCCCAAAGAGTCAACACACTAGAGGTGCTTGGGTATATAGTTAAGAAATCAACAATTCAAGTGAAGGAAATAACATTTAAAGCAGATTTTCACATTACATCCTTCCAGTATTTGATAAGGCATAACTGTGGTGTTCTGAGTGGGTTCTAAGGCATCACAAGTGGGTTTTTTTACCAGCCCAAAAATGTCCATATCTCTGATATTTTGGACACTAGATATGGCTTGAGTCCTTTCTTCAATTTATGTCAAGGTGTTTTTCTGCTCGGTCTATCATATGCCAGACTCAACTTTTATTCCTAAAAGCTCAGAGAACTAAAACGACATGTTTTCTCAATAAGCTACATGATTTAAGGCATCATTTAAAACTCATTGTGCACCAACGTTTAATACTTAGAATTAAAGGTCTGTTCAAATGCCTATTTCTGACAACGACATATAAGAGTGTCCACTATAAAGACAAATATTTTAAAATCATCTCTAATCAGTCTAAACAGATACCAAGTTCTCAGAAATGTATTTGTAATAATGTTAATTTATAATGTCATGTGCTGTCATCAAGCATGAATTAATAACATTTTCCTTGACAAGGCAATAACATTAAAAATAATTTTTTACTGTATTTGGTAAGGCGCTACTATAGTGGCCAAAGCAATTGGATCAGTGATGTGATACTATTTTTTTATACATATATGTACTATAACATGTTTTATATTTAATTGTTCAGAAGTAGAAGTACAGTAAAAGTGAAAAGAAAGATAGACAGACAGACAGACAGACATTTGTTTTTTGTTAACAATATAGTTGTTGTTATTTGTTAACAATATAGTACAAAAATTACCATTACATCAGATGAACATTTATGCAGTAGTGCATATTTTGTTTTGTTTGTTTTTCTCTCATTTCTGCTTGAGTTTCAGTTGTTTGATTCTTGAAATCAGAGGTGTTCTCTTTGTTAATCTGTAATATGTCAGAGGTCAACTCCGATTTGATTGTAAAAGCAAATTTTAGTAACAACTTCAATATAAGGTCGTGGAAAAAGTTGCTCATCATATCATCAAGCCATATTTTACAAGTCCGACTCAAGGGCTTGAGACACTCTCTCCAACCGATTGACTATCTGCAGCATAGCCACACAAACCAATGTAGTTATTCTTGCATCCATCCACCTGTCATCTCTACTTCTCCCTCTCGCTCTCTTTCTCCCTCTCTCTCTCGAGCCCCCACCCCCCAATCCTGTGTCACTTTCTCCATGTATTGTAGTACAAGAGATGTTCTCTTTTCAGGCCTGGTCTCTTAGGCAACCCCACTGCTGCATGTAATGAGATGGATAGAAGGAAAGGGAGAGAAAGATGTGGACACACACAGATACCGACAGAGACAGAACAGGACGCTGACCAAGACGGCCACTGACCACAGATCTCCTGTATGGATTTATCAACAACATTTGAAGTTCATGAGTGATGAAATTGGACGATGGAACTAAAGGTAAGGTGGAAAGGAATCGCAGTATCATGGGATTTCCAGTAAATTAAACAATATAGTAATTTAACTGGATGTACTTTATTTGATTGGTTTAGCATCACTGGGAAAAATGTTAATACCGAGTCATGATTATGATAACTGGAAATTTAGAGAGAAACTCTTCAGTCTTTTTTAAAGAATTAATATATTCTAATACAATATTATTTTTATAATATAATATAATATAATATAATGTACTTTATGATTTATATGTATGATTTACTCTCTGTTTCAGAACACTTTTGGTGTCATCCTGTTATCTGTGTAGCAGTTGGACTGTGTTGGATTTCTGTGGCCTTCTCCAGTTTTTTTTCCCTGTCCTCTGCAACCTGGCAGTCAGAGACTGATTGTCCAAACGCAATTCTTGTGTCTTCCTGATTATTGTGCAGGAGTTGTGGATGGACATCACGCCTCTGGCTAGCCGCTCTCATCGGTCTGGAATACGGCTCTTAAGGGACAGTTCACCCAAAAATGAAAACAGTCATCATTTAGTCACCCTCGTGTCATTTCAAACCTGTTTGAGCTTCTTTCTTCTGTTGAGCGCAAAATAAGTTTTTTTCAAGGTTATGGGTAATCAAACAGTTGACAGTAGCCATTGACTTCCATAGTATTGGAAAAAAAATACTATGGAAGTCAATGGTTACCAGCAACTTTTTGGTTATCCACATTTTTCAAAGCAAAAGAAAGAAACTCATACAGGTTTGATGACAGTTTAGATTTTTTTTTTTTTTTTGGTTAACTATCCCTTTAAAAGGAAAAAAAGACACGATGCAGGTTATTGCAGTAACTTCCTAAAGGAATGTGTGAAAGAGCATATTTGGGAACCAATCCTAAAATATCCTATTGGGATCAAATAAAATCCTTCTGGAAAAACTAAAATTTCAACAGAAGTGTTCTTGACTTTTAGAGTTCAGTTGGATATTGTGTAAATTTTAACAGAAACATCCTTCTATTGGAGTCATGTTTTTCCATAAGGAATCCTGATGATAAATTATGAGAGAAATTTCAATAAGAATCACATTCCTTATGAATTTTATTTTATTTGTTTTTTATTTTTACTGAACACAGAAATTGTATGAAAGATCTGTTATTTAACTATGAGAAACAGTTAAGTTAATTACGTGGGGTGAGTTTCTCTAGAAAGGGGTAAGGACAGCTTGAGTAGAAGATTTCAAATAGAAGATCAAGAGAATAGTATTATTGAAGAAATGCAAATGACCAGGTCAAAGCACAACAGGCCCACTGACCAGGCTAATCTCTGTTAGGCACACACACACACACACAAGGGATAGGGGGACTGGGATCAACATTTTGAAGTATAAAGACTGAAATACTGTTTTCTTGTAAAACATAATACAATTATAGTAAATAATAATACATCATTTTTACAGTGTGCTTAATTATATTTAGGTATGTTTCCTATAAACTGAAATCTAGTAACAACAGCATAGAAACATACATTTTTTTCATATTTTATGTGCTCTTTACAGGAAATCAGAACTCAGTTATTAAGAAAATTAAGGACAGACACTAATTTATGCCAAGTTATATGTCTTCTATAACAATACTGAAAAATGTCCTCTGTAATAATACTGAAAAATGTTAGATGATATGATAAGACAAAAGATATAGCCTACGATATTTAATAAACAACATGTTTTTTTGTTTGTGCACTTTGGGACTTTATACAGTACTATCGATGAATTAGCAATGCCTGCATTTAATAGCCATTTAGTCAACATTTTTCAACACTGTACTGCATGGGCTCCACATATTTGTGCAAGACCTGATGATCATGTTATCCAGCATAATTTGAAATAATTCCAAAGAGCATCTTGTGTTTCAAAAGAGCAAGAACATCTGTCCTTTTGTTCAAAGAAGTTGCAAAATTAATGTGATGCTCAGGTCAACATTTCTCGGTTTTAAGTTTTTCTTTGTTTTCATAAAAAAAAAAAGGAAAATCCTAAACCTTTCTCTGGAAATAAACCAAATTTAATTTCTTGTAAATCACATGTTTTTTAAAGAATGTTTCAACTATATCCAATGAAAGACCATGGTCCTAGATAATACTGACTGACTTTGTACTACATTTTCAAAATGTACCACTAATCCAGACAGAATTGAGCCAAAGCACATCAAAGCATTGTTTTTCGCCATATTTGATTAAAATTCTTTCAAATCACATGACTTTGGAGAAGGCATTTTAAGTGTGTATCCAATGAGAGAGCACAGACCCTGGTTGTGTAATGACAGAACTCTGATAACCCCCATTAATCTCCATAATAACATTCACTTAGTTGCTCTTGTGCAACATTAGTAGAGTTGAGAGACCAAAATCTTCTTGGAATCCTCACACTGCTCACACAGGAATAATACACTCACCATGGAGGTGCACATGCATCCTCTTCTCTATCTGCTGCTGTGTATGTGTTCTGCTGTTCAGGGAGAGAACAGAAAGAGGCAAGTATTATATATTATTATTGTTTACTAGTATTAATGGTTACACTTTATTTTAAGGTGTCCTTGTTACAGTGTAATTATACATTTAAGTACTGAGTAATATTAATTAACTACATGCACTTAATATATAGTTTAGACATGAAACTCTAGATCGCGTAGACTGATGGGTTGTTAACGTAACTGATGATATTCAGAGAGTTAAACGACATGGCACAAGCTGATTGGTTCATGCTGCATATGCATATGCATATGCCATCTAGCATTCACTAGATATTCCTGCAGCACGCTTTCAGAGTTTCTCTGAAACCCCCCACCTTCCCCAGCTCCACCTTTATAGATCTGCTACGGGTTATTTTATATGCTATTTGTGCAGCAACAGTATGTCTTAAATACTTACAGCACTGTATCACCATATGCACTGGCAGTAGCAAGTTCCTGTACTTGCTTGCAGCAGCAGCAATAATCTACAACTACAGCAATAACCAACAACAGCAGCAGTGTAGCAGATCTATTCCGCCAAGACCAAATACATTAACATTGTCATATCCATCACCATGCTAAAATCTTCAGAGAGTTGTCATGATTAAACTATATGGTTAGGGTTAGGATTAGGGTTTGTTTTAGGGTTACTTGCATGTAATTACGCAAAATTCATTGTTATTATAATAGTAAGTACATGTAACATGTAACAAGGACACCTTAAAACAACAATGTGTTACCATATTAACTTGTAGGAGTAGTTACAGTAGTAATAGTTATGACACCTAAGCTGTGCACCTTAATATAATAATAATAATAATAATGTTAACCAATACCAATGTAGGTATTTAGGTATTGTTGTAGGCTACTGTTGTACATAATGTATGCTTTCTAATATCTTGCCGATAATTAATGCAATTTAATGGCAGTTGACTTTAATGTAATAAAAGTTGCAGCCAAAATAAACATTTTTGAAGAGGCGTTACCACACTGTACATCAAGTTACATGTACTTACATGCTAGTATAACAGTAAATTATGCATAATTACAAGCCACTAAGCCTAAACAATTTGTAGTTAACCCTAACCTTAGCCCTATAGTAAGTACTTAATTAATTAATATTACTCAGTACGAATTTGTGTAATTGTTAACACTTTACAACAAGGTCTAATTAGTTAATATTAGTAAATTCATATTATATTAATATTATAAAAATAATATTAAACTAATATTAACTAACAAAGAGCAATACATTTGTTATTGTACAATCTTTGTTCATGTTAATTAAAAAACACAACTGTTCAGTGTTCATTGAAGTTCAGGTCCATTAAATAATATTAACAGGTACAACCTTTGAGTTTAATAATGTATTAGTAAGGTACATGTTGAAATGAACATAAACTAAGATTTAATAAACGCATTTGTAGCATTTTTCATTGTTAGTTCATGTAAATGTATGTTAACAAACCTTATTTTAAAGTGTTCCTGTATAATTACACTGTAACAATGTCACCTTCAAACAAACCCAAACCTGCATTCAGGTCTAGCTTCATTTATACCATGAAATGAAAACTTTTCATGATTTACATATTTTCTCTTTCATTACGTAGTTTTACTCAGAAAAATTAACACATTAGATATTAGATGGGTTTTGAATGCCGTTCCCATGTTTATAAATAATTCTGTGTGTGTGTGTGTGTGTGTGTGTGTGTGTGTGTGTGTCAGATTCTTAATCACCGTTCCGAGTGTTTTTCATGTTGGTGTGAAAGAACCCGTATGGATTCAGGTGGGGGAGGCATTGCTTGGCAAACCCGTGTCCTGTCAGTTAGAAACAGAGATGCTTGTTCCCACGTCCGCACGGGAGACCAAAACAATCACCAAAAAAGGGCAGTTTGAAGCAGTGAATCTTGAGGTAAAGAAAATAAATGTCTAAATGAATAAAAACATTTTCATGTAATTTAAGACCAAGACCAGAAGTTTATTTTAGCAGGATGGCGTTATCTATAAATACACAGAATAATTAGTTAGATATGTAGCTGTTGAAACACCATTTTGAAATTATATAGACAAAATAGACAAAAAACAAATGATATAAGCATCTATACTATACTCATCCTTTCATTTAAATAAGTTACATTTTATGAGGTTCATTTTCTGTGTATTTCCTCTTCAAGATATTTGAAAGTAAAAGTTCAGACCTGAAATCAATCAATGGAGAGCCTCCCTATCTCAACCTGGCATGTGAATTTGATGGTCAGAAATGGCAGACCCAGGTCCTGGTCTCCAAACACAGTGGCTACATCTTTATTCAGACAAACCAACCTATATACAACCCCAAACAGATAGGTACAATTAACATGTGACATCTTCGAAATGTGCATGAAAAATAATATCAATGACACTTAGTATTAGGGGTGTGCCCGAAGCCGAATACCTTATTCGGAAAGGCATGGATAATGGCTTCAAAAACAAATAATGGATAACGAATAATTCTGCCCGAATATTCGGCTGAGGCTGGCACTGTTACAAAGAGTAGCCCCCCCCCCCCCATGGACAGGATTCGTGACAGGCACAGTCTGGTGTTTGCTAGATTCACAGGTGAGCCAGGGGATCAGAGCGATATTTTACACAAACCTCTAAAGTCACGCAGTAATGAGTGTGTGAAGTGAATGAACACTGTTAGACTTTTTATTGTATTTTTGCGGTAACTTACTGGCAGCACTATTGTAACTACCCCTTTACAGTAGCTTATCGCAAGTTCATTTTACAGTATAATGCCCTTACCGCAATTTCATTTTACAGTATGATGGCCTTACCGCAATTTCATTTACAGTGAAATACCCTTACTGCAACTTAATTTTACAGTACTATATCCTTATATCCTTACTGTAACTTAGTTTTACAGTATACTATTACAGTAATTCTACTGTAATTTATTTTATAAAACCTTTGAATATTTTTCATGAATGCCATTGAATTGAATAAATTCCAAATAAGTGACCTGAGTCCATGTACAACAGTATATTTTTTTATTCACTGTCACTATTAAATACATCCATTACTTATTTATTGTGCTTCATTCTGGAACATAAAAAAAACAAACTAAAGAACTGAATTCATAACAAGAAATCAAAGCAGAGATCATGACAATATTGCAACAAAAAGAAATATGGCAACAAGCATCCCAGTTGGTCTTGGCTGAATGGCCTCCATAACCACTGACAGCTGATCTGAAACAAAGGGGAAATGTGTGAGAAAGGGTCATGAATTTATCTCATCTAAATTTGTTCATGGACAGACAAGGTAACAACTTGTGCAACAGCAGTTATTCCTAGTATAGTGCTGTTTAAACGGTATTGCTTTTTTGCACATCCTTGTCAGGGAACTCCATTAATTGCCTGAATGTACAATCACATATATATATATCAAAACATCTCTTTAATTATTATTATATTAAGACATTTCTGTCATAGCTGCAGTTAATCTAATGTCACATACTGCGTCTGATAGTTAAAGCAGAGCTGTACAGTGCATGCATATATGTCGCACATGCTATGAAAAAACTGGTTTGTGCGATGAATAAATTTACCACTGTAGCACGTGTGCGATACAGTTTTGCATGTTCATAACACAGCCGCTTAATAGTGTGAAGTGATTTCTATGAAAGTAAAATGACATCAAAAAGATTTGCATACGCAGGGTAAGAGTTGTGGAAGTGTACATAAGACTGTAAGCGTAAATTAAATGTTGATTATACTTGGTAGTTAGGGGTGTGCGATATGATGATTTTTGATCATGGACGATTAAAATGTCTCCACGATCTGCTCTTGAAGAAATATCGTTGTTTTGAAGAAATATCGTGCTACAGCGCACATTCTATCAGCTGCAGTTCTGGCGCCTCCCTCCGTTTCAATATAATGTACAACGCCACATGCATTCACTTCAGTGTTAGCTCAGCGGTAGAGTTACTATCACGGGACACTGCACTTATGCGCAATCACAAAACTACATTATTTCTATCTGCTTTAAAGCAATACCGGTTAAACATTTAATTCACAGTAAACAGTTGAGAGAGAACCGCGTGTAGCTCTTAAAGGGACAGTAGCTACTAAACATGCTGCCGACTATCATTAAAGGGATAGTTCAGCCAAAAAATGTATTTCTGTCATTATTTACTCACTGACATTTTGTCCCAAACCTGTATTAATTTCTTTCTTGTGCTGAACACAAAAGAAGATATTTTGAGGAATGTGGGTAACCAAACAGTAGCTGGTCCACATTGACTTTTACAATAGGTAAAAAATACCATGGAAGTCACTGTGGACCAGCAACTTCTTGGTTACCCACATTCTTCAAAAATAACTTTTATGTTCAACAGACGAAATAAACTAATTTAGGTTTAAAACAACTTGAGTACAGGTGCATCTCAATAAATTAGAATGTCGTGGAAAAGTTCATTTATTTCAGTAATTAAACTCAAATTGTGAAACTCGTGTATTAAATCAATTCAATGCACACAGACTGAAGTAGTTTAAGTCTTTGGTTCTTTTAATTGTGATGATTTTGGCTCACATTTAACAAAAACCCACCAATTCACTATCTCAACAAATTAGAAAATAAAGCACTATTTGTATATTATGTGTATTTGTAATGTATATCTTTGTTCTTATTTTCTAATAACAAAGATAACAAAGAAATAATTATATTTTGTTAAGGTGTAAGAGGTGTTGTTTCTGCACTCTTCCATTTTTAGCAAATTAAGAAAACTGTCTAAAAACAATTTTTGTGATGGTTTGTATTTTTTGTGCTCTTGCATAGATTCTCTATGGGGTTCAGGTCTGGTGAGTTTGCTGGCCAGTCAAGCACACCAACACCATGGTCATTTAACCAACTTAGCCAACTTTTGGCAATGTGGGCAGGTGCCAAATCCTGCTGGAAAATGAAATCAGCATCTTCAAAAAGTTCAAAAAGCGAAGGAAGCATGAAGTGCTCCAAAATTTCTTGGTAAACGGGTGCAGTGACGTTGGTTTTCAAAAAACACAATGGACCAACACCAGCAGATGACATTGCACCCCAAATCATCACAGACTGTGGAAACTTAACACTGGACTTCAGGCAACTTGGGCTATGAGCTTCTCCACCCTTCCTCCAGACTCTAGGACCTTGGTTTCCAAATGAAATACAAAACTTGCTCTCATCTGAAAAGAGAACTTTGGACCACTGGGCAACAGTCCAGTTCTTCTTCTCCTTAGCCCAGGTAAGACGCCTCTGACGTTGTCTGTGGTTCAGGAGTGGCTTAACAAGAGGAATACGACAACTGTAGCCAAATTCCTTGACACGTCTGTGTGTGGTGGCTCTTGATGCCTTGACCCCAGACTCAGTCCATTCCTTGTGAAGTTCAATCAAATTCTTGAATCGATTTTGCTTGAAAATCCTCATAAGGCTGCGGTTCTCTAAGTTGGTTGTGCATCTTTTTCTTCCACACTT
>NW_015539887.1:1967958-1971030 GCF_001515605.1 Sinocyclocheilus anshuiensis
GATTGGCATGTCACCATATTCTAATTTGTTGAGATAGTGAATTGGTGGGTTTTTGTTAAATGTGAGCCAAAATCATCACAATTAAAAGAACCAAAGACTTAAACTACTTCAGTCTGTGTGCATTGAATTTATTTAATACACAAGTTTCACAATTTGAGTTGAATTACTGAAATAAATGAACTTTTCCACGACATTCTAATTTATTGAGATGCACCTGTAAATGATGGTATAAAAATGAAACACTATGACAGAATTGAAAGACTGACAGAATTTTCATTTTGGTAAACTATTCTTTTAATGTTAATAAAGCAACAAAAAAATCACTCATTGCTCTTGACTGATGAACTTATCATCAGTCAGTTGCTTTAAAAAAGTATAATTGATGTATATAGTGTATATAGTGTTTTATTTTAATATTTGTTCATTCAATTTCTTGAATGTTACTGCTAAATACTGTACCTGAAAAATAAAGCACTGTTTGTTTTATTTGTATATTATCGAGGGACTATCAGACAGAACAAAGAAAGAAAAATGCTGGCGAACTATAGCGGTAGCGCTTCAGCAATGTTTACACTCTTGGTTTCGGAAGTCAGTCGCTAGTTCCGCCTTCTCGATGACATCACGCGCGTCGTTAAAGACCGCACACGATGAATGGTCGGGAAGCAACGTGTAGTCTGACATGTTTCTTGTCCACGACACGACAAGATTTTAGGAGTCAAAATCGTGTAATCTGACACAGTGACTATTGTGACCGACAAAAATATCGTGTAGTCTGAACCCGGCATAAGATAGTAAAATATTTTCAATAAAATCTTAAGAAATTGTGGCTGAGGCAGATCTTACCTTTTATTATTCACTTTATTTTTCTGACAGCATTTGAAGTCATTGTGGATTCAGTTACTGAAGAAAGCAATTTTATGTTATATTCAGCAACTGTGACCGTGGTCCCAGTGATCCTAAGTGATCCCAGTGATCCTTTTTTCCTGAGCTTTAGCCTATATATAGTGTCACATGCATTGTAGTAATGATCAGTACAGATCATGACGAGCATTTAAAAAATAAATTTTAGATAAAGAGGACACTGTGCTGAGCTTATTAATCTACTAGATATTCTCATATAAATTAAGAGTTTAACCTCTGACCCTCAACGGGAGACGCGAGCGTGAGCGCAGACAATACACAGGTGTTTGCCAAGACAAAGCACTGCAAGGGTGAGCTAAAAGAGGGCAAGACGTACCTCATCATGGGCAATGATGGCCCCACCAAAGACTTAAATGGAAAGTAAGTACATTTACATGTATTCATTTAACAGTCAATGTATGTCCTATTGAAATGGGATGTTTGAATTAAACATATATTTTTTAAATATAGGCTGTTTGTATTCCTGTCAGAAACTATGATTTGCTACTTGCTAGTTGCAGAATAGTAAAGAATAATATTTGATAGTATTATTGTTTTACTGAGCTTTATATAAAGAAGAAAATCATGATTAATCAAATATTGTATTGTATTGACAGTCCTACATTTTAAAGAAAGACAACATACAAAGAACAACAATAACTACAAACAATACTAATAAAATTTGCACAATTTTTGTAGAAAAAAAAATCTCCTCGCCTATGTATATCTTTTACATTATTGGGGATTTGTGGGCTCTATTTTCTGTGTAAAAGTGCTTCATAATTTTTCAGGCATGTTAATTGCAAAAAGTGCAGTATAACAATTTGAAATTATTTGAATTGTTTCTGCTCTGGTTTACACTACCATTCAAGTGATCGGGGTCAGTAAGATATGTATGCGTGTGTGTGTGTGTGTGTGTGTGTGTGTGTGTGTGTGTGTGTGTATATATATATATTTATTTAAATATATATAATATTTTATTCAGCAAAGATGCATTCGATTGATCAAAAATAGCTGTAAAGACATTTATAGTGTTAAAAAAGATAAATATAAGATAAATAAATGTGACCCGTGCTGGGAAAATGAGTTAGAATTCGCACAGACTAATTTTGAGCTACAGGCAAAAAAATTAAAAAGTGAAAAATTTCAGGGTTTCACAAAAATGAGTTCCTTGAGCCCTCGTCTAACAACTCCATTGCTCCAAATAGTAATTACACATCTAAAATTATCTTTATTTGTATGTTTTCTAAGAGGAGTACCTTTTTCTCTGCTCCCTTCTTGTGCTGCCGCTGACTGACATATGAATCGCGCACATAAAGGCGCTTTCGATCCCGACTGTATACACTGAATTGCTGTTACGTCTTAAGTGAACGTTTGGGGAACTATAGGGGAAAAACATCTGATGTGTCACATTATATTTGATCTGTGCAGTACGTAGGACTTACTATATGGGCCATCTGTCTCATTAATGTTAATCTACTAAAAGAAAAAGATTGCTGCTCTTGATTGAACTGCTTTCTTTTGTAGTTTTAACAATGACTCTTTTTTTTTTTTTATTTGCTCGATGTGACTCATTTTGCCAGCACAGGTCACAAATGCTGTTCTTTTGGGCGTGGAAATGTATCACCGTTTGCACAAATACGGTTAACTTTTTTGGTTAAAGATTATCTGAAATCAACATTCGAGCAAGTACACAACCAGCCAGTGTTCAAAACTATCCCCTTACTTTAGCCCGATTCACAACGGTTAGCTTATAATAATGTTTTCTAATTTGAGTGGTACGGGTAGGTTTTCGCGGGAAATTTGAGCATGCTGCTGCGTCATTACTTCACGTCTGTAAACATAAAGAATTTGTCCCGGCTACTAGACTATCGCATGTGAGGATGCTGCAGGTTGCCGATTGTTTATAGCCTTTTCTCACAGCAGCTATAATTAAATGTATCATTTTGATGGCGGACTGTAATCCAGAAAGGACTATGTGTTTATGAAACACATGTGAATGAAATTAAATTATATTCCAGTTTTAAATGTGCTTCTGATTACAGATAGCCTGGGATTACACAAGATTTGTATTTTAAAGACAACCAGTTCGAAGGGAGCATAATTTGCTTTTTGGGTTAAAAGAATTTCTTGGTATGAAATTCGAATGGTATGACAATTAGAGATTAGACT
>NW_015539887.1:1971228-2006216 GCF_001515605.1 Sinocyclocheilus anshuiensis
AATATGCAAATTAGTCCCACCTCCACTCAGTCACACCAGCCAGCGCCTCCTGATCCACTGAACTGTAGTAAACGCAAAACAATGGCATACAAGGATAATGACTGATAAAACTATGTTTTTACTAGCGGACAACTACAGTGAATACGGTAACATTCGTTAAAGTTACTTGATGATGTTGTGTCCTAAAAGTCCTTGAAGACTTGAATGCAGCCGTTTGTGATTCTTAATTCGCGCCTGCGAGCATACGCGTGTTAAGTGCAGACGCCGATGCGGGAGAGGTGGGTCTGACTCCGGGCTACTTTTACACTGTTGCTACGGGTTATAATGCAAGTTAGCGGTTCGAAATTCACATTAAACCACAGCTTCATGGGTTTTTTGCTCTAATTTATTTTTGGTTTTGTGCTGGTATTAGTATATTTTGCATGCTAGTGATAGGAATCGATCCCTTGATGTGATTGGTTATTGGATTGTGACGTAGCAAACCAAGGGCTGTTTCAAACCATATTTCTGGGACTGCCATTGGGAAACTACAATTTTAAGGAGAAAATACTCAGCAATGGTGAGCATACGCGTGTTAAGTGCAGACGCCGATGCGGGAGAGGTGGGTCTGACTCCGGGCTACTTTTACACTGTTGCTACGGGTTATAATGCAAGTTAGCGGTTCGAAATTCACATTAAACCACAGCTTCATGGGTTTTTTGCTCTAATTTATTTTTGGTTTTGTGCTGGTATTAGTATATTTTGCATGCTAGTGATAGGAATCGATCCCTTGATGTGATTGGTTATTGGATTGTGACGTAGCAAACCGAGGGCTGTTTCAAACTGCATTTCTGGGACTGCCATTGGGAAACTAAAGTTTTAAGGAGAAAATACTCAGCAATGGTGCTGATTGATAGATTGGCACATGGTTTGTCTAAAAGCATATTAAAAGCACCACATAGACAAATTAACAACATAAAAAAATTGATTTTCACTACAGGGGGACTTTAAGTAGCACAAATGTTTTCAAAATTGATATGTTTTCAACAAGAAATGCTTCTTGAGCACCAAGTCAGCATATTAGAATGATTTCAGAAGGTTATCATGTGACTGTAGAGTAATGACTGCTGAAAATTCATCATTCCCATGACAGAAAGAAATTACATTATAAAATATATTAAAATAGTATGATGATAATATTTGACAATAGATGACCTGAAGCTAATAGACATGAACTCTTTCTCTTTCAGCATGCAGTACCTGTTGGATTCCAAAACATGGGTTGAGTAGAAACTGTCGCCTTCAACATGCAGAGCATCAGTCAACAAGAGTTTCTGCAAGGAACTGAAAGATTTTGTGAAAGAGTACCAAGTTAATGGATGCAACATGTAGTCTGAACTGCAATTTGGGGGAATTTAATCAACATCTCACTCAACATCTCATCTCAACATCTCACTGCAGCAGAAAAGGAATCTACATTTATCCTGATTTGTAAACTTGCTTTTCTTTTTATGCTACCGATTATGAGAACCTTTAGTCTGTCTTAAAAGATATGTGCTTATAAAACATTTTAGAGTCAGTATCTATGAAATGATCACAATAACAACCATAACTGTCAAAGCTAAATCTTTTTTTTCCTTTTGAGTATTAGAGACAGCTCACCAGAATAATAGTGAACACACAGATAAATCAACACACATCAATTACAAAAACACACACTTTTGAGGCCTCTTTCACATCCTCTCACTGAGTTTCATGCCACTCCAGTCTTTAAGACTTGGTTTGTTACAGTGGAGTGATTCAGCTTCCCAGCATAGGTGTATTTATTTTTTTTGAAGACTCATTTCACTTGGCAGTTGGGAGTGTGAGAGAGGCTTCTGTGCTCACAGTAAACTCGGCAACATCTGCAGAAAGCGGCAGGCGGGGGCGAATACGTGTACAGCGTGCACACTCCACTGAAGAGGAAGCTGAAAGGGCAGCGCGTCACCGAATCCATATGGAGCGACTAAAAAGTGAACCGTGGGTAGTATCGCCCACTCAGTGCGAAAAATCAGACCCTTCACTCAGAAGGCACCAAAATAAGCAGATAACACTGTGCCAAGATAGCTAGGGATGGAGAAATGAGGGTTGTGATAGACTGACTGAGATAAGATGAAAATTGAACCCCTTAATTAAGACTCTAGAATCAATAAACAAAGATTTGGACTGTCCAATTACATTTGCATAATTATCAGGCAAATGCAAACACATTTGTTTCTTTAATCTAAAGAGCAAATGCTAAAGGTATTTGATAAAATAAAATTGTGTTACTCCCTTGGTTTATTCAATCTGCTTAAATGGATAAAGTCATCTGCTAAATGATTCACTATAAATGTAAACATATAGCACCACCCCAAAATAAGTCCTATTTTATCCAACTTACAAATTTGAAGTCTAAATTGAATGTTGATTACGTAAAATTACAGGATACCACAAAATAATACGTATGTATGAATTCATTTGCCATGATGCAGCTTACACCGTAGACCACATGAAAATGGCAACATGACAGATTTAGTAGTCAAAGTACACACATTCATAGTATAGAACATACTTTTTTACATAAGCCCCAATAGTTTCCAATTTCTGAATTAATGACTCTTAAGAGCCGGATATTTTAAAGGGGTCATATGATGCTGCTAAAAAGAACATTATTTTGTGTATTTGGTGTAATGTTTATGCGGTTTAAGGTTCAAAAAACACATTATTTTCCACATACTGTACATTATTGTTTCTCCTCTATGCCCCGCCTTTCTGAAACGCGTCGATTTTTACAAAGCTCATCGGTCTGAAAAAGCGAGGTGTGCTCTGATTGGCCAGCTAACCAGTGCGTTGTGATTGGCCGAATTCCTCAAGCGTGTGATGGAAATGTTACGTCCCTTACCATATTGTGATGCCTGCGGCAACCACATGTGACGACCCCGGGCTGGACTCCGCTTCGTCCACGGTGAAAGCCGATCCGGCAATCGACAGCGCGAAGTTGAAGCATTTCCTCAGCGACCAGCACGTATCAGCTCTAGGCATGATAAGCAGATATCGTCCTCTTTTGGAAGGCCAAACAAAGTAGTTTCGCTTTCACAACGAAGCACACAGTGCCTTCAGACATGGCGGCGGCGGCAACAACAATACTACAGCGAGAATAAAAGTCACGCCTTCTTTCTTTGCGTGAAGATGTGCGGCGGCAACAACAATACTACAGCGAGAATAAAAGTTAAACCTTCTTTCTTTGCCTGAACATTTGGGCGGCGTTATGCAAATCTTCCCACATCGTGACGTAGACATGTGGGGGCGTGTTAGAACGAGCTGTTTTAGGTAGGCGTGGCTGACTCTTAACTTTTATAAAGAATATCTCTTTGGATTTGAGACTTTAGTCTTTGCAACTTTACAGATCTTCTTTATGCACCAAGAGCTTGTAACACTCCAAAGAGAAAGGAAAAATTTAAATCGCATCATATGACCCCTTTAATAAACTGGCCATAACACTAAAGAATTCATCAGTATAACAAATCTCTTGTTGAATTTTGTTACTGAACTAACATCTGACTTGCCTATTGATCTTAGTATGACAAGTGCAGTTAAAGATACATAGTAAATGGTATTTTAATTAATAAACATTCAAATATGATGCAATCCTAAGTGCATGTGGTGTTAATGATGTTCTGACTGATTTTATCTCAAATTCAAATGGGATTCACACTAATGGACTTTTATGTGCTTACACTTTGTCTTGCAATCATAACATCACAATCAATGTAACAAAAATAATAATTTCAATAGAAGTCTAATACAATCTCCAGTGAAAGTCAAGAAGATGCGTTTGTCTGTGTTATGTTTATTAGTGCTTGGCATGCTAAACTCTTGTTTATTATGCTTGTTCGAATCTTTTGGAGGAGGGAGGACATAAAGAGGTGCGAGCGCTTAAAGTAGAGGTGGAGAGGAACAAACCCAGGCTTTATGCTCTCATATTATTCTAATCTCAGAGAGTCTGTCCAACATAAGCAACACGGTAGGATTGGCCATCACTTCAGTCGGGCTCAAGTCAATGCTCACCTTGTTTGCGCGGTCACCATTAAACTTCTCGTTACATTTGAATCAGTAAAGCCTGAACAAATATGCAGACTCAGAAATGCACATATTTTCATTTGGGAAAAGGTCAAATGCTGTATTTAGGTAAATGCTTCTGCATCACTTAACATCACCTTTATTTACTTGTTATGCATATCTTGAATTTTTGAATGTTTCCAGCAAGACCTTGCCAGGTTTCATGTTGGTGCAGCCCAAAATATATTAAAGAACTCAAATCAAATCAGTCAACAAGGTCTGATTTTCAAGTCCATGCTGGAAATCCAACTTACGGTGGTAGGTTTCTAGCTGTATATTAGCTTGTGCAAGCAAGTAGACCATTTTTGACTAGCAACAAACCAGCAACAACCTGATCTTACCATATTAAATGCTAATTCACACTGCAGTGACAAATGCCGACCAGTGCTGACAATTACGTACTTCTCAGACATTTCATGACATAACTACTCTCAGGAAAAGTTGGTCAAGCTGGTTTTTAGAACTTGGTAGCTAGCTAGATTCTAGCTGGTCTAAGAGGCCAACAAATTTAGAACAGTAACAAACCAGCTACCAGCTGGTCATGTCATTTTCAGGTTATCAAGCTGGATTTTGGAACATAGTGCTAGTTTCTAGCTGGTTTAAGCTGGTCATTAGCTGGTAGATCATCATAGACCAAAGAAACAAAAACAGTTGAAGGTGGTCAACCTGGTTTTTGGGACATTGCAGCTGGTTTCTAGCTGTTCATTAGCAGGGAGACCAACATTGGGTCAAAAAAATAAAGGTAAAGGTGGTCATGCTGGTTTTTGGAACATAATACCTGGTTTCTAGCTGGTCATTAGCAGGTGGACCATCATTGGGTCAAAAAACAAACAAAAAAAGTAGGTGGTCACGCTGGTTTTTAGAACATGGTAGCTGGTTTCTATTTGGTGCAAGCTGGTCATTAGCTGGTAGACCATCTTGGACAAGTAACAAATCAACAACAACCTGGTTATACCAGCTTAAGATGGTCAAGCTGTTTTTGGAACAAAGCAGATGGACAACCAGCCTTGAACTGCTTGAACCATGGAGCTTGTTCCAAAATTACTAATTACTGACTTGAGAGTAAATATTTGCACTGTTAATAGCATCAAAGCATCTGTGTTATTTGTGGACAATACTGAGATTTTTTTAAATAATTTGTGTGCATTTAAATGGATTAGTCAACACAGGTATTTAGTTATGTAAAGAAGCCATTTCTCATAAACAGCAAACGTTGTATATAAATTACAAGCAAATGCAAATATAACTGGATTAAAGTGTTTTGTTTAGATAGTGGTAGATAGAAAGTTTTCCAAAGAAACAAATGAACAATATACTGTATAATGTGATTTTTTTGGCTCATGAATTCCCAGAAATGCTTGTCAGTAGATGGTTGTTTTGTTAGGTGTGTATACAGCTCAAGGCTTGGCACTGCTTTGACTAAGAGGGTAAGGTCAGGTCAGTAACAGAACGGTGGTCTCTGATGTAGGCCTGCTTTAGCGTGATATAAATATCATACAAGCGGGGGCGCTAGTGAGCAGTGGCCACCCATCATTTCCCATCAGCTGACACGACAAACACTCTCTGTGCTCCACTAGAGGATTTTCACACTCAAACTCTCATCAGGTGCTAGAAAGGAAAAGTACAAGCCAGATATTTGTGGAAAAGGTCAAAAGAATTGTGTATGGAGTTCATTTAGATACATCTGTCCAACATGTGACAGAGGTTTTCAACTATTTTGGGGTGTAGCCTTTGCGTTCATTTCTCACAAAATGTGTTTTCTTTGCTTATCATGTAATACGAGTACAACACTGCCAGGTAAAACAAAATCCTTACTAATAGTATCTGCTTAAATTGAGGGAAATTACTTAACAAAAAAACAAAAAATAAATAAATAAATAAAAACCTGTGTGATGTTAATGAACCCATTGCAGTGGCAATATGAAAAGAGCTGACTTTATATTCACAGTTTTTATCAAATGTGACCCTGGACCACAAAACCAATTTTTGAGATGTATACAACATCTGAAAGCTGAATAAATAAGCTTTCCATTTATGTATGGTTTGTTAGGATAGGGCAATATTTGGCCGAGATACAACTATTTGAATATCTGGAATCTGAGGGTGCAAAAAAATCTAAATATTGAGAAAATCGCCTTTAAAGTTGTCCAAATGAAGTTCTTAGCCATGCATATTACTCAACTAGTTTTAATATATTTACGGTAGGAAATTTACAAAATATCTTCATGGAACATGATCTTTACTTAATATCCTAATGATTTTTGGCATAAAAGAAAAATCGATAATTTTGACCCATACAATGTATTTTTGGCTATTGCTATGAATGCTACTTAAGACTGGTTTCGTGGTCCAGGGTCACATATATGTTTTATAAATATTATACATTTACAAAAACAAGTGACACAAAAATATTATAAAATGTTAGTAATGTTTATTAAAGATATATTTATATTTTTGATTTTCTTATATGTTGCATATATTTTAATCTGTATGAAGTAGTAAATTATGGTCTGAGGGCAGGTGAAGTATAATCTAATGTCATAATTTTGATCAAATAAAGGGAAAATCAGATTAAATGGTGCATTTGTGTTAAAAGTGATTAAAGTGTAAATCCTGCTATTTAAAACATTATAGTTTGATGCTACAATTATTACAAACCTGAAACCTGATTACAGCCAGAGGCGGACAGTAGTGAAGTATTTTTACTCTGCTGTAAAAGTCCTTTTCTTTAGAGTGTTTTTCTTTAGAAAACTATACTTCACAACATTCCAAAGCATAATATTGTACTTTTTACTGCACTACGTTTCATATTAAATATAATTTAATACTTAATTACATTAGAAATATATTACTTTCTTACTTTTACTCAAGTAAAAGTAATTCAAAGATTTACTTGAGTACAAGAAAGTACTAAATTTTTTATGTTCTTAAATATTAAACAAACAACAACTTTTATTTATGAAATGAAGTGCAGTAACAAGTATGACATTATGCTTTGGAATGTAGTGAAGTAAAGTTTTCCAAAGAAAAACACTGATAAACTACAGATACTTTTTAAATTTACTTGAGTAAAGTAAAAATACTTCACTACTGTCCGCCTCTGATTACAGCAGGATGTTTGGTTAAACTGTCCCTTTAATCAGCATGGTGGTTGTAACATGTAAAAACAGATGCCACATTATACATTTTTTTATGTTTGACATTTGCCATTATATTGGTAAAAACAGGCATAATTCTAGAGAACAGCATTCATCTCAAGCAATAACTGATAAACAGAAAGGTGAGAGACTGCTAATCGCAGATAGATTAATAAACTCTGACTGCAAGTCTGTTAAATAATTTCTTACCAGGAGAAAACGCCCATAAAGCCATTCAGGAGCAGGAAATATGCTCAATGTAAATTGGCAAGGAGGCGGAGTATGGAAAAACTTTAAGTAGGAGATTTGATTGCCCCGGGTCCTTTGGCTAGTGGAGCTCCTGTTCACTGTCTCTCTTTCTCCATTAATCTCAATCAGTCACAGGAGGTTCTCAAAGCTGCTAGAAGGAGCTTCATACAAAACTGAGCAGGACAGAAGCAGCTCCAAACACAGGTAAGACACATTCTATTACACATTATTATAATCATTGTGTTCACTGCCACAATCAATAATTGGCAGTAAGAATTGCATTTATTTTTAGTGGGCTGGATGTTTTGTATTGTAAAATAACGGTCAGTTCAAGGTCTGTGGATGTTAAGAATTGTAGATGTTAGATAAGAATAAAATAATAAAAATATAAAATTGTAAGGATCAATGTGTGTATTTATTCATATTTATGCATGCTATTAATAATTTATATAAACAGAAGCCTTTGTGTAAGTTTTACTTCATCTCCAATTATTAAATAATTTTTTGGATGCTTCTGTGGTGAACGCTTAAATAGACTGGAGTATTTTTTTAAACTGGAAACTGGCCCTGGCAGTTTTCAGTTGGCCTAAGTAAAGATTACATAAGAGCTGAGTCAAAGACATACAGTTCCTGTGAGAGGAGGACAGTACGGCTCTGTTGCTGCGGTACAGTCCCTCCGCTGATAGAAGTTTGAGAGCTTTTTCCAAAAATGTGGTCTTGAGCTCCACCAGCCCGGCTCATCTTAGCCTGACATATATTTGAAAGGCATGTATTTTATTTACACAAATTTGAGCAATGAATGAATCAATGAAGGTGTGAATAAAACTGCATGCAAAGGCAAACTAACTCAGCTATTCTCTTTTTCAGGGAACACATCCATTATATCAAAAATACCTGTAAGATAGTTGAGGAAAATAAATATAAAAAAATTGCATTTTAGGCTTTATATAATCAGTTCAACCCATTTATTTGTATGAAAGACTTGACACCTTAATCCAGCATAAAATGTTAATCTCAATAGTTTTTCTCCTCATGCTAAATCCTGTGCTTTCTCTTCAAGGCACACTTAGCGAGAATAAAAATGGCACCACCAAATCTAAGGAACACATTATTAGCCACAATATTCCCAAGCTAGTAAGCACAACATTAACCACCAAAGTGAAAATCCAGACCCATGCTGCTTCTTCAAAAAGCACCAATCAGACTCTTCCTTCCACACCGAAGCCTGTTGTGGATGGTGTCCAGAAACCTGTGCCTACTCTTCAAAACACACTTAGTGAGAAGAAAAATTCTACTACTAAATCAAAAGGGAATGCCATTAATCTAAATGTTCAGAAACCAGTAACCACATTATCAAACACCAAAACGAAAAACCAAAGTCCTGGGCCTGCTCTTCCAGGCAAACTTAATGAAAAGAACAATTCTACTGCCAGAACAACAGCCAACACCGGTAGTCTTAATCTTCCAAAGTTAGGAACTACAGCATTAAATACCAAGCTGAAAAACCAGACTCATCCCACTTCCTCAAAAATGAGCAGCGTCAATCAGACTCTTCCATCCACTACAAAGCTGGTTGCTGAGGAAATCATACTTAGCAAGAAGAAAAATTCTACTGTGAAGTCAACGGTCCAAACTATTAATGTTAATGTGTCAAAGAAAGTGGCTACATTATTAAACACCAAAACGAAAAACCAGACCCAATCTACTTCCTCAAAAATTAGCAATGTCAATCAGCGTCAAGACATCGTCCAGAAACATGTGCCTTCTCTTCAGGACCCACTTAGTGAGAAGAAAAATTCCACTGTTAAGTCAACATCCCAAACTATTAAAGTTGCGACTACATTATTAAAGACCAAAATGAAAGACCAAATTTCCTCAAAAACTAGTAGAGTGAATCAGACTCTCTCATCATCTACAAAGCCTGATGTGGACACCATCCAGAAGCCCGTGCAAAGTGTACAAAACGCAGTTAGTGAGAAGAAAAATTCTACTACCAAGTCAACAGTCAATAGTGTTAATGCTGAGAAACCAGTAACTACATTATTAAAGAGCAAAATGAAAGAACAAACTCAATCTACTTCCTCAACAACTAGTAGAGTGAATCAGACTCTCCCATCATCTACAAAGCCTGATGTGGAAATCATCCAGAAACCTGAAAGTGAACAAATCACAGTTAGTGAGAAGAAAAATTATACTACCAAGTCAACAGTCAATAGTGTTAATGTTAATGCTGAGAAACCAGTAACTACATTACAAAAGACCAAAATGAAAGACCAAACTCAATCTACTTCCTCAAAAAATAGTACCACTGATCAGACTCTTCTATCCTCCTTGAAGCCTGCTGTAGATGTTGTCCAGAAACCTGTGTCTTCTCTTCCAGCAACAACTGGCGTGAAGAAAAATACTAGTACCGAGTCAGTAAGCCACATTATTCATGTTAATGCTTCAAAGTCAGTAAACACCAAAGTGATAAACCAAACTAATTCTGTTTCATCAAAATCTAGTCACGTTGGTCAGACTCTCTTATCCACACCAAAGCCTGTTGTAGATGTCCAGAAACCTGGGCCTTCTCTTCAAGGCACAATTAGCGAGAAGAACAATTCTACTTCCAAGTTAACGACTCAAACTATTAGTCATAATATTCCCAAGCTAACTACATTAGTGAATACCAAAATGAAAAACCAGACTCATCCGACTTCCTCAGAAACTAGTAGTATCAATCAGACTCTCCCATCTACCTCAAAGCTTGATGTGGATGAAAGCACAATTAGCAAGAAGAAAAATTCTACTGTAAAATCAATATCCAAAAATATTAATGTTAATCCGCTGAAGACATTAACTACATCATTAATCACCAAAACGATAAACCAAACTCAGTCTACTTCTTCAAAAATTAGCAGTGTCAATCACACTCTCACATCCACCACAAAGCCAGATGTTGAAAGTACTCTTAGCAGGACAAAAAATTCTACTGTCAAGTCAACACCCCAAACGATTAATGTTAATGGGTCAAAACCAGTAACCACATCATTAAACACCAAAACTAAAACTAAAACTAAATCTACTTCCTCAGAAATTAGCCATGTCAATCAGACTGTTGCATCTACCACAAAGCCTGTGGTCGATAGAGTCCAGAATCCAACTAAAGACAAACCTGCAGAGAGTTTACCAGTTAAAGTAGTCATCACTAAGGGTTGCATTCCTCAGGAGTCTCAGACAGACTCAGGTAACGTAAGCAAAGTACGAGAAACGGAGCTCAGTTTAAATCCTGGATCTCCTCTGGTAATGACTCATCACATCAACTTGGTTCAAGGAGCTTGCACAGGAAGCTGTGAAACTGAGATGGCCACACTGAGAGACAGAGTTGAGTTTCTTGAGAAGGAGATGGCAGCAATTAAAAAAATGTGTAAGTAAAGTTATGCACTAATAAAGATCTTAACATCTTTAGTTAACCATAACAATGGCACTGGTAAATGGTAAAACAAGCATTAGCAATCAAAAATGTGTATGAAACTGTTCAACAGGTTATAATTCACACACTGTATCATCTATCTTCAGGTGTTCAGTGTTCAGGAGAGCAATGCCCTAAGAACTGTAGTGGCCAGGGCAAGTGTGAAGATGGAAAGTGTGTTTGTTTCCAGAGTTTTAGTGGCCCAGACTGCAGTGTCAAAACCTGCCCCTCTAAGTGCAACAAAAAAGGGAAGTGTGTGAAGGGAAAGTGTGTGTGTCAGACTGGATATACAGGCCTAGACTGCAGTAAGGGTAAGTAAGGCATATGATAGTACAAGACTGTTAAACTTTAATGTTAATTGGAATGGTTCACTACAAAATGAAAATCTGATAATCATAATTTACTCATGTAAATGTTGTTCCAATATGATTTTCTTTCATAGAGCATAAAAGGAGAATTTTATCAGAATGTCCATGCTGCTGTTTTCCATACAATGAAAGTGAATTGTGACGAGGGGCTGTCGAACTCCAAAGATTGTAAAAGCATGATAAAAGTATCATAAAATTAGTCCATATGACCTATATACTATTCCTAGTCTTTTTAAGCCTTATTTTGAGAAACAGATGGAAAATTGAATGTAAGATGATCTACTTTAATGGTGCTTTTTATAATTTTAGAGCTTAAAGGTAAATGGTGAGCAGTAAGCGATTTCTGAGAAACACTGTTGAAAATTCAAATCAACAATTTTGTGAATATTTGCTAGCAGTCTGTTCTGTGTGTGTTGAAAAAAAAATTGTGTCCTGGCTGTAAATAGGGGAAAAACAAAGTGGATTTTACTGATCAGACTGAGCACCGCAGCACTCTGGTCAGAGAAATATACCTGGAAAAAGAAGGGTTACAATAAGTTAATATTGGAAAATCTTTCCAGTGCTGAAGAGACGTGAGCATGAAGTTACTCAAACACCTGAGTAACTTTGGTTTTGTGATGTTTCACCGAACCAAGATACGCTGTTGTAATATTAGCTATAGTAATAGGACTGATTAATCCATACTTGTGCAAGCTTTCTGTTACCAACTGTTAGTGTTGGACAGCATGTTTGTGAATTTGGGGACAGAGCTATGAAGGCGAGGGTGTGTTGGATGTGTTTGGGTGTCAGTTTCAAATATGGACAGTGTTTCTCAGAAACCGCTTACTGCACCATTAACAGACCATGTTCCCAAACCATTTTCATTGTGAGTAAAAGAGCAGCAGGAACATTTTGCTAAATATTTCATGTTGTGTTTCATTTTGGGCTGAACTATTCAAGTAAGAATGTATTTAAGTCTCTCTCTAAATTATTTCCCCAGCTGTTGACAAGAAGATCACAGTAACAGTTGAAACAGTGGCTATGAAGATCCCCACTGCCAAGCCTGATACAAAACATGTGAAGACAAAACCAGACAAGACCATATTCGTGAAAAAGACAGACACAAATGACCCAAAGACAAACACCACAGCCAAGCCAACAGTGAAGCCAAGTCCAACCGTGTCTCCAGGTAAAGCCCAGTCCAATACCACAAAGAGAGACAAGGTTATTAAGACTATTGGTCAAGTTCTGCTAAACCATGAAGGTAGAAGACATCAAGAGCAAGCAAAAAAAGGCAAAACAACAATCATAAAACTAGATTTAGACAAACAATCACAAACTGAACTGACTAAGAAAAATAATCTTAAAGATGAGCCTGTCTATCAGAACGCAACTCAGAGATCTGGAAAGAAGGTTAATGGAACCTCCAAAGTTTTAGAGAATGTGTTTAAAGGCACCAAAGACTCATCTAATTCAACTGTGTCCAAGACAAAGGTCACTATTAGAACTGTAGGTGATCAAGCAAAAGAAAGCAAGACTATTAATATTACATCTACTGGAAAAGAAAAGAAGCTATTGCACAGCAATGTAACAACAACTCTCCAAGCAGAGAAGTCGTCTGATAAGCATGTAAATGGGACAAGTTTTGAATCCAAAACTCGTACAAAGCATTTTAACAAAACTATCAGCAGATTATCAGTCATTGGATCAGTTGAGGTTCATAATATCACTTCTACCGGGTTCATTATGTCTTGGGAAGCTCATCGAGACATGTTCAAGAACTTCACTATATCAAGAAGGGAAATCAGAGGAGGAAATGAAGATTCTGAGAAAATTCAGGATGGAGCAGCGGCTGTAAATATAACCGATGTCCAAAGGCCCAGTTTAAACAGAACATCAACTAAAGTCCAAAGTAGCAAACCTGAAGGAAAGACTGTGAAAAAGTTCTCCCAAGTTCTTGCTGGTACAGCACGGTCATATCATTTCAAAGGCCTTCAACCTCAAACGCGGTACTCGGTTTCCTTGTTTGGCTCTGGTCTTGGCGTACGATCCAAAATTCACCGCCTTACATTATCCACAGGTAGGTTTCCCATACTTCCTGCTTTGGTTCACTGCAATAAACACCAGTGAAGAGCATTTACTCTCCTGCGGTGTGCTGGCAGCACTTAAGTATGCTTAAATCTCTAATGAATGCATGGAATACAGTACCTTGTGCATTTAAAATATTGTTTAAATAATGTTGGCAAGACCCACTTACTCTATTTTAGTCATAAATACTAGGCATAAGTTCAGTGACATCAGGAGCACAAAACAGCCTTAGATTTTCTTTGGCTGTCAACTTAACATAGATATTGGTGAATGGTGATATTCAAAATTCACCATTAAATCATTTTAAGACTGAATGCACCAATTGATTACTTGGATAATATGGCATATTTATGCAGGAATATAAATGTCTCAGAACTCTAAAACATACGTTTGTGGTGATATTTTTAATGTCATTGACTTCAGTTAAAACTGCACCAACTTTGAGATTTTCTTTGACTGTGCTTTATGACTTTCTGACATTTTGTCCAGGCCCTGAACCACCCACTGACTTGATGTTCAGCAATATAACAGATACTTCCTTCTCAGTATCATGGACAAAACCTAAAAGCATAGTAGCAGAATTTAAAGTCACGTACACCAACACTGTAACTGGTACTGTAAATGTCTTTTGAGTTATCCTGCTTTTCTGCTATGACTATTAAGTGCTACTGTGTGCACCCTCACAATACATGATGATTTTGATGATTTTACAATGCTTTACCTTTTTATACTGCAGGTGAGAGTGGCTCCATGTCTGTTGACTCCCAGCTGTCCCATGTTCTCCTGTCTAAGCTCTCTGCTGGCTCCACCTATGACATTACTGTGAGCTCAGTTCTGGAGACACTCGAAAGCGAGCCAGTCACAGCCTTTGTCACAACAGGTGCGAAGAATGCTTATTGTTTTTTGTTTCTTTTCACTTGATATTATGGTTGATGCTGATGTTTTGGGGTTACTGATGTCTCTTTCACATTTCTATAAATCCTAGTGCCGGATTCTCCTACTGAACTAAAGGTGGTGAACATCACAGACACTAAAGCTCTGCTGGTATGGAAACCATCACATGCTAAAGTGGACAGCTACATACTCAGTTATGGAACTACAAAATGTAAGTGCAGTCAGGCTTATTAAATGGCCAGTTCTACACTAAACCATCATTGCTTATTCAAATTTTTATTTTATTTTTTGCTTTTTAGCTCCTAATGTGACTATTACAGTGACATTATCTGGCAGTACTGTGGAGCATCAACTCAGAGGACTCCACAGATCTTCTTTATACATGGTGAAAATCAAAAGTCAAGTCAACCGGCTCCAGAGTAGCCCAGTCTCCACAACCTTCACAACAGGAAGTGGTGCGAAAACTTTGTACAATTCTGTTTACTTACCTCAAGTACACTAAATGACACAAAACCACTATAGAAGTAACATAAAAGCAATTTAAAAAGATTTTAGTGTTGAGACTGATAATAACTAAATGGTCAATATTAAAAGTCAATACCAGCCGATATAGGCCCTAATAACATACAAAAATCTGTAATATCAACTGACATCCTTAGTTTTACTTGTTATATGGTCACAGTTGGTACGACAAAATTGTGTGATGAACAGAACAAAACTGATTATTTATTACTAAAATACACCTTTTCGCCATTTTAGTTCAATATTCTCTACAGAAGCTGCCATATCTTGTTTTTATCCTCTTTTTTCATGCCTGTATGTTTTCCAGGAGTGAAACTTCAGGTTGTGACTCCTGATGAGGTGACCTTTCACTCAGCTGTGATTTCATGGAGGGCTCCTCGTGTGGCTTTCAAAAGTTATAGGCTCACATACCAACTGAGCGAGGAAGTCAAGGTGATTATATCAATAACTCAATAGCACCCGAGACAAATTTAGCAGCCTTCCCACAATTTTCACTGACCCCTGCTTCGCATTAACAGGAGGTGATTTTAAATCCATCTGTGACGCGTTATGAGCTGACTGGACTGGCAGCCTTTTCAAACTATACTGTGAAAATAGAGGGAGAAAGAGATGGACAGTACATCAGTTTTGTCTTTGCTGAATTTACCACTGGTGTGTAATGTTCTGTTTCATAACTAACTCAATTTCACCCCTGGTTGTGTTCTATCTTTCATAGATTTGATTTTCTTTATTCTTGCGCTGTAGCCCAGCTCCCGCACCCATACCCCACAGACTGCTCAGAGGTACAGGTCAACAGGATGAAGGAGTCAGGAGAGGCTGAGATTTACCCTGAAGGGAAGGATGGAGAGCCAGTCTGGGTCTACTGTGACATGGAGACTGATGGAGGAGGCTGGACAGTAAGATACAAAAGCCTGGTTTGATACCTATAGTACACCCACAGCTTTCCCCATGAAACTGTTGTTGAAGCATGACATATTTTATGTTTGGATCATGATTTTATATTTTGTGTCATGATAGTGTGTCACAAAACACTGTAATTTAAAAGAATATATTTAAGTACGAATTGAATGTTATGTTTTTAAACACTTCATTGCATGTTAATTATTATAATGTATTATAGTTAAAATTTATATTAAATGCAATTACCTGAACTTACTGTAAGAGTGTATTTACACATTTATATGTAATTTCATTATTATTTCTATTAATATGCAATCTTTAAATAGTTAAAGGGGTCCTATTATGCTTTTTCACTTTTTCAACTTTAGTTAGTCTGTAATGTTGCTGTTTGAGCATAAATCGCGCTCAAATTGATTTGATTATGATGTAATATTTACACTGAAGCTCGCAGGCCGCTATGGTAAGGGGCATGACGTTTCCAGACCAGCCGCCGAGTGGTGCCAATCACAACAGACACTGGCCCAGCTAACCAATCACAGCACATTTTTTGTAAAAGAGCATAAGAGGACCCCTTTAAAGTGCACTGTCAAATGTACAGACAACCATTTATAGTAAACTAAAATATACTTTAATGTTTCTATTGAAGCTTGTATGACATGTATTTAAATATATCTGTACACATTTGTAATGATGAAGTTGCAATTTAAAATATATGGTTACACTTTATTTTATTCACAATGTCACTTTAATGTATTTTGCACACAGAAAGACAAAAGACTGTTGCTTTTATGCATTTGCATTGTTCTGATCTTATGTATTTTTATCTCAACTATATTGTCACCAGTGGTGGCTCGTGGGTTTTAAAATGGAGGAGGCACACTAATTGTATTGGTCTGGGATCCCTGTCGATTATTATTATTATTATTTGCTTAACCACTTTAAAATGGCTTTTTGGTTGCTTTTAGTCAGAAAACGTAAACCTTCTTAAAAGTCTGTGTTAAAAGAGAGCTGCCTGTTGCGCCATTTAATTAAGCCGACTGCTGTAGCCTATATCCAGCTTAGGCTGTTTTCCCTAAATTTGTATATATACTGTTTGAATGACTGCTTGGTACATCTGTTGGCATCAAATATTCAATATCGCTACTCATAAGTACTTGGTACATTATCAGCGCAGCGGCAGACGTTCATACTAATATCACTTAATTTACATCTCTGTGATGATTGGTTGATATCAGAAGGAGGCTAGCCTCCCTTGCGAGGGTTCTTTTCTCAACACTCCTCAGCACTGAAAGTGAACACTCGATGCTGATTGGCTAATTTTTTTTACCAACAGAGGCACGAGAGCTCAGCTCTCCCCCGGCCTCCCCCTACCCTTCTCTATCACCTAGCGGTTGTATTACATCAGCAGATTCAGCACATTCGCGATAGAAAAGCGGCGCTTTCACGTTATGGTATTACAAATGTGAAATTACAAACAAAAAATACACATTCTGAGAGATGAACTAAAATGAATTGTGAATTTTATTAACATTAAATCGTCCTCCTCCCATTTTCACCTCAAAATTATGGGGAAGCTGTGCCTTCCCTGCCTCCCTCGACGAGCCGCCAGTGATTGTCACCCCCCTTTTTGTGAACTGAACTGATATGTGGCTAAGTATATGGGTTTTGAATTTGAGTAAGATTTTGTTGTTTTACAAATGCAGGTATTCCAGAGGAGAATGGATGGATCTACTGATTTCTTCAGGAGCTGGAGAGACTACAGTAAAGGCTTTGGTTCCCTGAGTGGGGAATTCTGGCTGGGTGAGATTTTCCACAGTCACTGTATTATTATTTTTTTTAGAAACCCCAAAATATATATACATTGAATATATTTTCAATTTCCCAGGTTCCCACCTAAAGAATAGCAGTTTAACAGTTGCGGGGACTTTGAATTACATTTTTGCACCCTCTCAACAGGAAATGACATCCTTCACACTCTCTCCAGTTGTACACCAATGAGCCTGCGGATTGACCTGCATTCAGGAAATGACACAGTCTTTGCTCATTATGCCAACTTCAACATTAGCTCAGAGGCTAACCACTATGAAATCGAGCTGTCTGGATACGTTGGCACTGCTGGTAAGAGAAAATATAATACTTTGTATGAAAAAAAAGCTGGTTTTGTATTAAGAAAGACAATCTGACGCTCTAGCTATATTTTGTCTTTTTGCAGGTGATTCCATGAAATATCACAACCGCCGTCCATTCTCCACAAAAGACAAAGATCCAAACACTCTTAGCATCCACTGTGCTAAGGCCTACTTGGGAGGCTGGTGGTATAAAAATTGCTACAAGGCAAACCTCAATGGCCTCTATGCCTCCTACTCAGACAACAAGGTACTGTATCAGCAAACAGCAGCGTTTCTGTAGCTCAAACAAAAGCAGGCCCGGATTGGCTAATCGGGAGCCCCGGGAGGATTCCCGGTGGGCCGGTCTGTTTTTTTGGCAGCGAGGGCCGTGGTGTTGTCATGCCACTAGGGTTGAAATATGGATGCTGTCCACTGATCTATAATAGATATTATATATAGATCAGTGATGCTCTTTTTATTTATAATTTTCTCGCAGCCCATATTATTATTTTCACCAGACCATATCAATAACAAATTCTCAATTGATAATTAATCATTCTTTTTGCGCAAATCATTGTTTTATTTGTGAAGTAGCCGTTTGTGGAAGGCTTTAAGACCAAGCAGAATCCTCTGCCGGCTCCCGCTTCACAGCGAGTCGGCAGTTCCCTTCACCGTCCGCGTTTTGATTCAGTTTGGGCGAATGCAAACAACTTATTGATCATGAGCCCAACATTCAATCTACCTGAGGGAAGATGTCTTTCATTGTACTGCTGTTAAATAGAGAGAGTAAAAAATTTACTTCTAACGTATTCTTGGACCTCATTATTGAAGTAGGCTACAAATCCAAGCACCAGAAGCAACCCACACTCTCTAAGTTTTCTTTATTTGAAAAAATGCATTTTCATTCATTCAAAGGCTATATGGTTGCAATGATTTTTTAGTTCAAAACTTTAAATGCCATTGTTTAAAATGCTTTATTGACTGACGTTTCATAGACCTTCAGTTGTTGCGCTTTCAAATTTCATGCCATTTGTAATTTCACAGTATTTTCACCTCCTAACTTACTACACTTGTGAAGTCACAATTCTATAATGGTACAATTTACTCGGGCCGATGACATTTTTTGTATGACATTAAAATTATTTTTAGAATAATTGTACATAAATAGGTTAAGCAAAACAATTGTGATTATTTCTGAGAACTATTTGACTGCAGGCAGACATACATTATGGTACAGTACAAATATTTGGAGCGTCCCTTATTCTGTCTCTTATTTTCTTAAAGAACAAACACTTATTTTCTACAAGAATACAAGAATAAACACTATTTTCTTAAAGAATAAAAGATAAAGAATCACAATTGTCTCTTATTTTCCATTTCTGAAGTTAATTGGCATCCCCAACGATGACGTAATTATCTTTTGACTCACGACAGCGGCACCTTGCTCAAAAAACAAAAAGAAACAAACAAACAAAAAAAAACTCAGTTGTTGGAGATATGCGAGCAAAAAATAATAGATGAAAAATGGATAATAGAAAGAGCGAAGGCGGCACTGAAAAGGCCAGTAAAAATAGAAAAATAAAAAAAAATAAGTGGGCCGGTCTAAGGCATGAAACTCCAGGGCTGAAAATGAGTCCCACTCCGGCCCTGAACAAAAGTACAATGTTAAGAGCATTAAACTATAGCCATTATAGAAACACCAATAGGGCTTAAGTCACAAACCATCCACCGATTTCTGAGTCTTTTTTTTCTTGTCTCTTAGGGTGTGGTGTGGATAGACTGGAAGGGCAAAGACGCATCCCTCCCATTTACTGAGATGAAGCTTCGACCCTCCTATATCAGTCAAACGTTCCCGACAACCCCAACAACCCAAGGTTAAATCTACAGAGTGAATAGTGCACATAGTGCAAATACACTGTACAAACTTCTACACACTGCTACTTCAATATTGTATATAGGTTAACAACATAAAATACAAAACAAGCTTTGCAAAGTAAATATGCAAACAACCTCCAACCAATCACAACAACTTTTGTACGTTTTTTTTTTTTATGTTATGTAGACTTTATGCATGTGTCGATGTACTTGTGTTAATGGAGGTCCATCATTAATATTAACATTTCTGCTACTGGAATAACTGCACTGTCTTGATCTATTGGTACTATTTTTTTAATCTTTTCATATGACTGGTTTCCTCTCTATGAAATTTTTTTATTTTGATGTTGTAGACATGTAGACAAAACCAATAAAACAAAGCACTAACCGGATTCAGAAGTGAGATTTTGTGTATTATTTTTATTATTTCTTTACATATTTATAATTTCATTATATTTACTAAATGCGTTTGCTGTTATATTTCAATAGGCTACATGTATATAATAGAATATTATTTCTAATTCTTTAAATGCAGAATTAAAGCCAAATAACTTTAAGAAAGTATTTGCATGTGACGGTAGACGGATTTATGTTAATATAATGAATCTAATGATGAATTATTACAGCATGACTTTGCTTTACAGGCAAATCCTTTTACAAATATCTAAGTTCGGCTAAAATGGCAGCTGAAGCAGACTGGTTTAACAGTAGCTCCATTCCTGTGCAGAGCTGAAGGCTTAGATTGTGGTTTGGCTATAGACAAGATTCCGCCATACCTGACACTATACTTCTTTGATTGGTTTTTCAGGGTGGCAACTGTATTTCACTATATTCCTGAGCTTATGCTGAATCACTGCTTTATTTGCAATGAATGGGGCCTTTCCATCCAATGCATTGCGGCAATATATCAGCATGGAGCTCGGCAGTAAAGGTTGTACAATAGCATGCACAGTAACTTAGTGTCAGAGTCCACTTCCTTTTTTCGACTAAATACAAACTTTGTTGGTTATAAAGCCAATGGGGATTTGGTATCCTGTAATATCATTTATCAAATCGTGATATTAGTGGTTCATTCTTCTTGCTTTGAGAGTAACATTGAGATAAAGGTCAGGATAATATTTACCTATCCTTGATGAGAGGATAAAATTGAGAAACAGCACTCAATTGTGTGGATTGGAGTAGGGTTGGAGAAAGAAGATAATAGAAGGGGGAAAAGTGTAAAAGAAAAGCATTCAGAAAGTTTTCAGTAAAGAATCAAAAACATGTGTATCTCAGCGGTGAGTGTGGTGCTGTTTCTCTTCATTTTGTGGATGCTTGTGGTCATGTTAGTGGTTCATTCTTCTTGCTTTGAGAGTAACGTTGAGATAAAGGTCAGGATAATATTTACCTATCCTTGATGAGAGGATAAAATTGAGAAACAGCACTCAATTGTGTGGATTGGAGTAGGGTTGGAGAAGGAAGATAATAAAAGGGGGAAAAGTGTAAAAGAAAAGCATTCAGAAAGTTTTCAGTAAAAAATCAACAGCATGTGTATCGCAGCGGTGAGTGTGGTGCTGTTTCTCTTCATTTTGTGGATGCTTGTGGTCCAGTTCTGTAGACAGACTGACAGGCAAAGTGATGGAGATGCCAAAGCAAGCAAGCAACCAGAAGGTAGGAGGTTTGAGTAATTTAAATATATGTCCATTGATAACCTGAATACCAGAAAAGTGAAGAAAGTGATTGTGATCTTCGACAGCTCTGCTCCGGTTTAATATGTATGTTTCTTTCCACTGACCTAGCGGCTGTACCCAAACCCCTGCATTCCCTCTCTAAGCGCTTCAGTAGAACTCTTTCTCCCTCTCTTTCTGGTCCTCCCTCTCTCCCTTTGCTGGGCAACATGCTAGATCTTGCCCAAGAACATCTACCCATCCACCTGACTTCACTGGCATGTCGCTATGGAAATATCTATCGGCTCAACTGTGGCAACACAAGTAATTATTCTTTTTATTCCATTTCCATGATAGCAAAACTCATTGCAACTGGTGATATGAAGTCATATTATGTAAATGTAGAATTACATAAACTTCACTAAATAGAGGAGAGCAGGACAAGCTGTCACAAGGCTTACATGTTAATAACTATATGGTTTTGAATCAATATTTTTTCTATAGCTGCTGGGTAATAAAAATGAACACAATAAAACCACACATACATTCAAACAACAGTCAATTATAATGAAGCTATAATTGGAATTGAAACATTAAACTGTGGTGTCAGGACAAGAATATTTGCTTGTCATTTTTGCTTTTCCAGGAACAATTTTGTGGTTCATAATTTTCTTGCTCTTTAAATTTACCTAAAAGCCTATATTAGGCCGTTTAAAGACAGGTTCTATAGTAACAATGCATAAAGCAGCAAAAATGTATCATTTTTTAGATGATACAAATAAAACAAAGTTTTACTTTTAGATATTTTTTTCTGATTAATATAAAACCAACCCTGAGAAATATTCAATGGACTAGAATGTGTGACAGCTATTGTAGTGTCAGTCTCCATTACATCATTAAAATCTGTTCATGTCTTTTATTGTTTTTTTGCAGCCATGGTGATTTTAAATAATAGTGAGATCATCCGCGAGGCTCTGATCAAAAAATGGTCTGACTTTGCTGGGAGGCCTCATTCATATACCGGTAATTTAATTCTATCAACTAGCCCAGCATGTTTATCTTTTCAAACAGACGGTCTGTATATCATATCTTATATGTGTTTCTTCTTGTACCTCAATCTTAGGTGATATAGTATCAAGCGGAGGGCGAACCATTTCTCTGGGTGATTTCAGTGAGGAATGGAAGGCTCACAGGCGTGTGGCCCATAGTGCTCTGCACCGCTGCACAAGAGATTCCCTGCACTCTGTCATAGAAAAGCAAGCACACCATCTCTGCCAGGTATAGGACAAACACATACACTGGCTACGTTTACATGCAACCAAATAATCAGTTTGTAATCGGATTGACGGCTCAGTCGGACTGAAAAGCCTTCATGTAAACACCTTAATCGATCTGACTGAGCTCGATCGGAATGAAGGGGGTGGTTTATTCCTTTTCTAATACGATTGAGAGTGCATGTAAACACTTGATTGGATTGAACCCCGAAACTGAAAGGACTGCGCATGTGCAATGAGCAGAAATAGCGTAATGACGTATGACGCACAGAAAGCGGTTCTTCCTTTTGAATAAAGTGTTGTATAAATGCGTGTCCTGTCATTATAAAACCCTCCTTTCACTCGGCAACTGTGAAGTGGAGCAGGACAACCTCCCACCAGTCCTTGTTTTGGATTCTCATCCACAGGCAACCCGTTTTGGGCATGGGGAGGGGCATTTTTACTGTGTAATAAATATGAGCAGCACGGCACAGCGGTTTATATGTATATTTATCCATAAATGAATAAATATTAATTCTGCTGTTAAAAACAAATAAAGAAACCATGTAGGAGAGTGGTTATTATGTGCAAACAGTGAGAAACTCTATATTTGTGCGGTGTGCGCATGTCAAAAAAAATAAATTCCGATTTGAAGCTTGTGACATATAAACACGCACATCAACCCGATCACTTTATTCAGCGTTCATGTAAACACAACATTCAGATTCATCAATCGGAATAAATTCAGTCCGATTGAACCACAAATTGTGCATGTAAACGTAGCCACTGATCCTTTATCATGATGGACACTAATTGGTCTCCAGGTCACAGGTTCAAGGTCAGAGGAGCGAGAAAATGTGAATGCACAGTTTAGGAAATGACAAGCACCCTCTGACACACACACACACACACACACACACACATTTACTTAGCTATCTAAATCAGTAAAATAAGAAAATAAAGGTTTTAGAAAATAAGGAAAGTGATCGGGTTGATGTGCGCGTTTATATGTCACAAGCTTCAAATCGGAACACAATGATTGGAAGCGCTTCTTCCCTCCTTTTATAGCAATCAGTCTGCTCTTACAATCTAATTAGTATGATAGTGATTTTACCTGACTAGTACTCATTCACACTTTCACATGTGCTGCTGATATGATTAGTCAATTAATGTTAGCTGGTCATTTTGTGTCAGGATTTTTTTTTTTTTGAAAAGTTCATTTTTTTGGCCAATGAAGCTTTTAGTAATTATTTAAAAATGCATCTGATCACTCTACACAATAATCTAGAAACAATGTGAATGAACACCACAACAGCAAACTTTGCAAAACACAAAACTGATGTCACTAACAGAACTTTTGGCCACAACTGTAACTAATGCCGAGTTCACACTGCACGATTTTCAAACTCGTCGGATCGCCGTTGTTTTCACACCGCGTGACTATCTGGGGTAGCATTCAGTTGTTGCTGTGTTCACATTGCACGATGGATCGGCGACAGGGTGTTAAACACTGCATGACTTCACAATAGGAAGAATCGCCGACAGCTCTGTCTGGTGCAGGGTTGCCAGGTTTTCGCTACAAAACCCGCCCAATTACTACTCAAAACTAGCCTGAAAATAGCCCAATTGCTTTCGAGGGGGTCCCCCAGTAAAAATCGCATTCGGGGGTAAAATACAATTTTTTTTGGCGGGGTTCTCCTAGTACAATTCACATTCCAGGGCCTAAATATCATGTTATTGGGGTCGCTTCAACCTGCTGACATAAAAAACAACCGGCGGCAATCGCGGATTTGGCAACACTGGTCCGCAAACTACATTTCGTATAACTCCTCCCCGAACTTCCCGCTGCCCTGTATCTTGGTCTCTCATTGGCTGTAGGTCATCGCCGATGTGTTTTTCAGTCAGAACTCATTTCACACAGCCTGATTGTGAATCGCCGACAGCTCCAGATATTTAGCATGCCAAATATTTCACGGGCGTCGGCGACGTGTCGGTGATTCCCTCAGATCGCGTCTTTGATCATTCACACTGCGTGATTGTCACTCGCGTGAACGAGCACCGATTTGCCTCCGATGTCGGGCATTTGTCGGCAATTTCACAAAACCTGTCGGCGAGTGAAAAATCGGGCTAAAATCGTGCAGTGTGAACTCGGCATAAGATGAATAAAAAAAATAAAGTTTTTCTTTGGGATGAACTTACTTTCATCCCTTGTGCTTTGAAACAGGTGTTGTGGGACTACAACGGAAAATCAGTGGATTTATCCGAAGATTTCACTGTGGCTGCGAGTAATGTCATCACAACACTAACCTTTGGCAAAAGTGTAAATGATGTTTAAACATTATTCTACACAATATACTCACATGTATTCCTAATTTTACAGTCTCACTTGTTAAACTATGCAATCTTTACCTTGTGACAGTATGATAAGAGTTCAGTAGATCTGAAGAAGCTGCAGGACTGTCTGAATAAGATTGTGTCTCTCTGGGGTTCGCCTTGGATCTCAGTGCTGGACTCCTTCCCTCTGCTCAGGGTAACACATTTTATTTTAACCCCAAAGTAGCTGGGTGTTAGAATTGATTTGACCCAAGAACCCTTTCATTTGCAGCCTTTTTTTCCTCATAGAAATTACCCAACCCTCCCTTCTCTCGCCTCATGAAGGAGGTAGCCAGACGCGATGAGCTGATAGGGAAACACATTGAGGAGTTCAAGGTAAGAATGAATGGTCAAATGATGCAAGTAATGATCAAACATAGATAACTAAATTTGCAAAAATACATTTAATCAAGTATCCTTGTGTGATGTGTGCAGAAAAGTGACCATAAAGAAGGTGGCACAGTGACTTCCTCACTTCTGAAGAGCTTGGAACCACCACAAGGGGGAGCCAATCAGATGGTGAGGAGCAATGAAACATATCTGTTTGAACAACGCAGGGGTTGCCAATCCTGCAACTAAAGAGCCTTGGAACTAAACTCAGCAGAACAGTGGCCCTCCAGAAGAAAGTTATCTCAGGACCAGGGTTTCTCAAACTGGAAACCCAAAATGAAAATAATAAAATTATTTGTCCCTTCACAATGTTTTTCTAGAAACTCAATACGTAGCATTATAAATTGTCCAATGTTTTTAACCTATAAATAAATGCAAATATTGTTGTCTCCTCTACATAGACTCTGACAGACACTCATGTGCACATGACCACAGTGGATCTGCTGATTGGAGGGACAGAAACTACTTCTGCCTTGCTCAACTGGACTGTGGCCTTCCTTTTACACAGACCTGAGGTAAAAAAAAAAAAAAAAAAAATTCTGTAATAAGTGTCTTCCTTCAAGTAGGGGTGCTCAATCCTAGTCATGAGAAGCTACCGCACCAGAGGAACCTTTTCATAGTTCCTAGTACTATTGGCAGAAGTACCCACTTTTTGGCGTATTCACACCGCAGGAACTAAGAACAGTTTTAGTTCTAGGTACTCCGTTTTGGGGAACTAAATTAGCTCCTACTTCAGAGTAGGGTCTAAATCAGTTCTACAGGAACTATCAGTGATGTAAATGTATGCTGATTGGCTAAACACAGATGAAACACCGGCTACCCAGCATTTTTAAAAAGCCATGTAAACATATTTAGCTACCTGTTGTCTGCAGCATTGTGTTCTTTTCTCAGACTCAATGATATGTAACACTGCAAGTTGTCATAGAAGATTTAGTCTCTTAGGCCAAATTTTTTTGCTGTTTCATTTGCGTAAATTAGGCATTTATGTTCCATCTACGGTTATCATGAAACCCACAACACACAACAAAAACAGCTCCTATGTTGCTGATGTTGCTGTCGGCCGTTTCAGAGTTCCTGCTGCCAGTGTGAATGCAACCAGGAAAACGGCCCAAGGGAGAAATTGGTTCTCTAGGAACCACCCTGCTGGCTAGTTCCTAGAACTAATTTCCCATAACTATCCGGTGCGAAAGCCCCTATGGTGGGCCAAACTTGGTTCAGATGTGTTTAACTGGGGTTGAAGCTAAACTCCGGACAGATCAGTGGTCCTCCAGGAGCAGGATTGGACACTCCTGTGGCATGTTACACAACGCAAGTTGAACAAACTCTGAGCTTCAGAGTAGGTTTAGTGCTGACAAAACCAAACAAATCCATCCTGGTTTAGATCAGGTTCAGGTGGTCACAACACTCACTATAAACCTATAGACCAGTGGTCGCCAACCCATCGATCGCGATCGACTGGTAGATCTTTATCACTGTCCCAGTAGATCCCGAAAAAAACAGTAAAATAAGTAAAAAAATGCATTACATTTATGGGGTTATATTAATGTATCACTGAAGGGTTCTGTCTTGAGAAAAGTGTCGATGGCAATGGCATTTTCTTCTCCGTATAAAGCGCAACTCTGCTTTGTTTACAGCTTTGCTTAAAAATCAGTATCAGAATCCAATTTGCTAGTTAAAAAAATAATAATTAAGAAAGAAAAGAAAATCTGAATTCTGTGCTATGATCAGTGCATCACTAATTAAAATACTAAGTAAAAGGCCTCAAATTTGAAGTACAATCTGGGATGTCTTTTTCTATCAATTCTTCAATAGGTAGATCTTGTCTTTCATAAAGGCCGAGGTCAGGGATCTTGGGCCTAAAAAGGTTGGTGACCACTGCTATAGACTATAAACTTTCTCAGCTCCGTTTCTTGAGACCACTGCCCTGCAGAGTTAAGCTCAAACCCTGATCAAACTCACTTACCTGTGATTTTCTAGGGATCTTGAAGACCTTGGCTGCATTCCAGTTCACTTTTTTATGCCCTTCACTTGCTAACTTCCCTCCGTCTCGTTTACTCGGATGTACCTCATTGATTGCGTTGCACAAGTGCCCACTACTGGTGGAACCCTTGGAATGGGCTGAATTGGAACGTCCTAAGCCCTTGATCACTTAGGCCCTATCCCAAATGGAACACTTCATTTGCACTTGCGGTCTTACGGACTTACAATGGCTGCCGCGTGCGCGTGTCCGTTAAGTCCACGAGACCGTAGGGTGTGCCATTTGTCATTTTAGCATTCAGAAGGGTGCTCGCGAGCGCCCCCTTTGTGGCCGTTATGCGCCCTTACCTGACAGTCAAAGCGGCATTACGTCACGAAACTGCAGACACAGAGGAAGACCGCGAGGGTTTAGGGTGCCATTTGGGACAGGGCCTTAGAATGCACTATGGAGTTGGTTTATTGTTTACATGTTTCCCCTTACGAATATGTTTGGTGCAGCATTCTATGTATATAGATATGCTTGGGCTGTTATAAATGTAAAAAAAAAAAAAAAAGTTGTTTGGGGGGGGAATAAATTAAACGCGATTTATACAAGTGTATAAAAAAAAACATGTTTCCATTCTCTGGTCGTCCAGGTTCAGAATAAAGTGTACGAGGAGCTGTGTGGTGTGCTGGATGTGCGGTACCCTCAGTACAGTGACCGACACAGACTGCCATATCTGTGCGCTCTGATCAACGAGATGTTAAGACTTCGACCTGTAGCTCCCCTCGCCGTGCCTCACAGAGCCATACAAAACAGCAGGTGAGCATCAGTGAAATCACAGTGCTGTGATTCTTCATGATTAATTTCAACTCAGTTCATCATCTCTAGTGACGTATGCATTACGGTTTGTCGTGATTTTTCTGAGATCTGACTCTGAACTGCTCTTCTGTGATCACTGAGTGGTTAAGATCACTATGTGGTTAAGTTGACTAATGAAATTGACTGTGTGTGAGGCTTTGTTTGGGAAAAATTCATGCGTTTGTCATTTATTTTGCATTGTCCTGTTTCTTGGTGTGAAATTAAGAATTGTGGCATGAGCGTGTGACCCAAATGTGTGAAAGTTGAAGTTGAAAGCTGAACTTTGTGCATTCTGGGATTGCTTTTGGTACAAACATGCAACGATACCTTAAAATTTGGCCAAAACAAAGTCATTTATGACAGCATAATCAAGATGCCTACTTTTTGGAACAGCCTCTTCTTTGTAGGCATGATATCCTTATGCTGAATCCTTAATGCTGCCTCTGTAGGCTGCTCACTGGGTTTTGAAACAGATCAATTTAACAAAGATTTAAACAACTGTGCTGCATTAATTTGTAAGTTAGATTCCTGTAAGAAATTCATACAGTCCTCTGTTTAGTATTGCAGGCCATTTCATCCCCAAGAATACAATAATCATTCCTAATCTGTATGGTGCCCACCATGATCCAGAGGTCTGGGATGATCCATACAGCTTCAAACCAGGTACAATCCACACATTTTCCATTTTTTATAATTAGCATATTTACATAGTACATATTGCAGTGCTCATTAACTGTGACAGTGAATCTGATTTATTGCAGAACGCTTTTTGGAAGGTGGTGGCGGGTCCCTTCGTGCCCTGATTCCTTTTGGAGGAGGGGCCCGACTGTGTCTGGGAGAGGCAGTAGCCAAAATGGAAATGTTTCTTTTCACAGCCTATCTGCTGCGAGACTTTCAGTTCCTACCTGCCAGTAAAGAGGAGCCTTTGCCTGACCTGCGAGGTGTTGCCAGTGTGGTTCTTAAAGTCAAACCATACACAGTTATAGCACACCCAAGAGAACAGTAACAGGTTATGAATAGTGTGCCGCAGGAATGAGTCCTAAAACCCAGATACAAACTGACATTTTTTAACTTCCCACTCCATTATCCCAATGTTAATGTTTTTTTTTTTTTTTAAAGGGGTCATATGACATTGCTAAAAAGGACATTATGTTGTGTATTTGGTGTAATGCAATGTGATTATGCGGTTTAAGGTTCAAAAAACACATTATTTTTCACATAATGTACATTATTGTTTTTCCTCTATGCCCCGCCTTTCTGAAACGCATCGATTTTTACAAAGTTCATCGTTCTGAAAAGCGAGGTGTACGCTTATTGGCCAGCTATCCAGTGCATTGTGATTGGCTGAATACCTCAAGCGTGTGACGGAAATGTTACGCCCCTTACCATACTGTGATGCCGTGTCCCGGTGCGATGAGACAACACCAATAAAACCCATTATAAACGAGGCATTTGTTGCATCCAGTGGGGACATAATTACTGATTATAATGACTTATACTGTCTTTTTACGCGCTGTGTTGCGTATCGCGCCGCGTAAACATAAAACCATGTCTGCATTTGTGATCGGAGAAACAACAAGCGCTACTCTACACTGCTCAAAACTCGCGTTTGAATCGTCAGTGGCAAATTCTTTAAATATAAAAAACGTACTTACAGGCTGTGAGTCAGAACTGCCAGACTGTCCTTGCAAAGTTTGAACTGCCCCACTTTATAGAAACAGCCTTTGTGCACAGACGCATTGTAGGCTAACGTTACTCTGCAGGTTCAGGAAACAGTCCTCCATAAAATGCGCTGCACACATCTGAATATTTGGGTTGAACTGTTGAACAACTTAACCACTGATTTCTAGTTGTGTCCTCTTTTGGAAGGCCAAACAAAGTAGTTTCGCTTTCACAACAAAACACAGCGTGACACACGGCGGGTTTGAGTGAGCGGCGGGCTAGAGTGAGGAACGGCCGGCAGGCTAGAGAACGGCGCGGATTCGACAAAGGAGCGGCCGGTGGGCTTGCGGCAACCACATGTGACGACCCCGGGCTGGACTCCGCTTCGTCACAAAGTACATTAGTAATACCCTACTCCAGTGGCGAGCGGTGACTTTTTTAACCGGGTATGCTGAGTGATAAAATAAAGATCTTGCATTTCAAATGATAAGGGATCAACTTAATCATGTTTATATGAATTATCCCGTGAACTTATTCTCTAAAATGGCCTGGGTATGCGGAGCATTCACAGCTTATATAGACGGAACGCCACTGCCCTACTCATGATTTTGTTAAGCTTTTGTGTCTTGTAAAAGGTGGTTGCTAACAAGTGACTAAATGGGACTACAGAGGTTGTCAGGAACATTAAACGGCATCATGCCAAACTAGAAAACTCATCAAATCTCTAGTCCACTTTTAAAGCCTTGTTGCGTTTATTGCATGACAATTCTAACTCAAACTTTCCAACTTGAAGATATTGAATAAAGACTGCAAGAGCTGTCGGAAACTTAAGAGTGGTTATGCTGAAGCCATGTGACCGTAGTGTAGTTCTTTAATAGCCTAATTTTAGCTTTTTACTTTTGGCGATTGTATTTAGGCTTCAAAATTCATAAAATCTGTGTTTATTTGTATCTTGAACAAAACGTGTAGGAATCATACACTTCTACTGGTCACAGACCTTATTTTCTAACTATCCAAAAGACATGAGAACATTCCTGCTGACTTGTTGTCGAGGGAAACAAGGTAATGCTATCTTCCAGGTTATTGGCCTGTAAAAAATGTCATCCCTGCACTACTCTTTATAAATTGTTTTATAATTTAAATTATAAACACCCTGTATTTTTTCGTATGTATTTTAGGTCACACATCACATAATTTTTACAATATTGTTTAACAATGGAAGTCCTATTGTTGACTACACTACAGTTCATTGGTTTTTGTAAGATTTTGTCATTATTATTGTCCGTAAACATGGTGATGAGTTAGGCCTATGTAATTTTTTACACTAATAAAACGCATATACTTTCAAAAATTTGAAACAAAATGTACAAAAACGTTTGAGTTAATAATAAAGATGATACCTTGAGATGTTTGTGTTGGTCAGTGCCCGATCCTGTACCTCCTCTCTCTCTGCCGGTTCACTTCCTGTCAACTTACTGTCCTGTCCAAAATAAAGGCATAAAAACACAACAACAAAAAAAAGATGCATTAAAGATATTCTTGATTCCTAAACATGCACTCAGTATTTTCCACACGACAAATAATATATAGGGTACAACGGGGCTAAAGGCACACCCTAAGAAAAAAATTTGCTTTTCACTACGTCCAAAGTGTATGATTTCAGAAAAAAAATATACGTTTGTATTGAACATTTATGGAGCAACAGATTTTGTGTGAAAATTAATCATACAAGTCGTTTATTTTGTTTAAAAATCTTATAAATGTATGAGGTGGCAAGGGGGGCCTTTTACCCCACACACGGTGTAAAAGGTTGGGGTAAACGTCACATGGTATTGATACAATACTTCAGCTAAAATAATGTTTTTTTAAATAATGTCTAAGTTAATACTTGTTCAAAACAATCACTTCAGCAAACTTTTTACTATTTTCTGCTTATTTTGATCAATAAAATAATTTTTGTTCAATAAATATACTGTGATTAAAATATGTTAATATAAAACTATTTTAAAATACAGAAACAAAATCATTTAAAAAAGTAAATATTCTGAAAACACTGAAGGAGATCCTATAATCATTTAATACAGATTTTCAGTAGTAAAAACAAATTATATTTTATTATATGATATAACTATGTTATTCTAAACAGGGTGATTATCTCTAAGATGGACACCCAACATCATATGATATTTACCATCTGAATCTAACCATGTCATGTCAACAAATGGAAAAGTCAGCCTTCTATTAATTATCAGGTTAATTATTGTGCCTTTAGCCCCAACAGCAGGGGCGCTTTTTACCCCAAATGCCGTTTTATTCTTTCGTTATTTAAAAACTGTTGCTTTAATTAAAACAAAACTGAAAATCATTTAAGAAGACCTTTTGTCTCAAAATATATTCCACAATTTTAGCGATTCTCATTTGCTACTTAAATCTACAACATTTTGAAAAAAAAAAACATTAAATATTTGATCAAGCGAGCACAAAATCAACTTATCGCTGCTGCCCGCGATCGCGTCAAGGATCATCTGGTGATGGGTCGTTCTTGACCGATTCGAATCTTTAATGTGACTCGGGAAGAACGAGTCGTCTCGGGGAGTGATTCGTTCAGTCGCGCATGCGCAACATCCTATAGGTTCTGTACTGGAATTATGCTGCGTCTCAGTGTGCCTGCTTATAATACGATCTTAAAGTATGTACTCTTTTGGTGAAGAAAAAGTACACACTTTTGAGCACGATCGACGGTTAGGTAGAGAGGTTTACAAACAGGGGTTTGAGTTACTAATAATCAACATTTAACCTGGTAGAAAAATATTTATCTATTGTTATCCATGTTATATTTCATCTGCAACAACAATGTGAACTTTTATAAACATCCATTTGGTCGTTAACTTTTAAATGCATCATTATGCAGAAAATTTGAGAAGAGTTCTCAGCATGAAAGACCCCCGACTGGAAGATCAACAAGCTACTTCTTTTCTCTCCAGTACAGTAGGAAGTTAAATTAGATGAAATGTGGAGGATGTTAACTGTGACAAGATGATTGACAGGCCAGTTTACAGTGACAGGGTGCGTGTATCTATGTGACAGAGCATCCGTTAAAGATGCAGTTGTGTGACGTGATAGTATGTTCCCAGTGAATAGGAGTTAAAACATGATAACGACCCCAAACACACCTCCAAGACGACCACTGCCTTGCTAAAGAAGCTGAGGGTAAAGGTGAAAATGTGAGGGGTGTACTCACTTCTGTGAGATACTGTATATATATATAAGTATATTTTAAATATATTCGGCCACTTATATGAGCTTAATGTGAGTGTACATCGTTTTAATTTATCAAAATATTCTTTAAAAGATCTATACAATTATTTATCTGTAAAAATGTTTAAAGGGGTCATATGATGTTGCTAAAAAGAACATTATGTTGTGTATTTGGTGTGCTAGGGCATATGAAAGATGTATCACTGGAGGTAGTATTAAGGCTGATCAATATGATATGGAATGCAGGTAGAATCCCGCTTGAGTGGAAACAGGCAGTGATAGTCCCAATACTCAAACCTGGTAAGAATGCTTTAGACCCGTCAAGTTATAGACCTATAGCGTTAACATCACAATTAGGGAAAGTCATGGAAAGGATGGTAACAGATAGGTTAAGTTACTATATGGAAGGTAAGGGTCTCTTTTCAGCGTATCAGTCTGGATTTCGTAAGGGTAGGGGGACAATGGACTCTGTTTTGTGCTTAGAAGCAGAAGTTAGGAAAGCACAAACTAATAAGGAAAGTGTAATTGCCGTGTTCTTTGACGTCGAAAAAGCATATGATATGCTGTGGAAGGATGGACTTCTTATTAAACTTGACAAATTAGGAATAAAAGGTAAATTATTCAAATTATTCGTAGACTTCCTGGACAAAAGAACAATAGAAGTTAAGGTTGGTATAGAGTATTCAAGTAGGCCAAGTAGGCAAAATGGTACCCCACAAGGTAGTGTTTGCAGCCCCATACTGTTCAATATTATGATAAATGACATTTTTGATCAGGTAAGTGGAAATATAGGTAAGTCACTTTATGCAGACGATGGAGCACTCTGGGTTAGGGGTCGAAATGTAGAATATCTAAGAAAGAAAATGCAAAATGCAATAGAGAAAGTTGAACAATGGACTTATAAATGGGGATTTAAACTCTCAATCCCAAAAACTCAAGTTATATGCTTCTCTAAGCGCCACAAAGTAGTGCCACTGAAATTGTATGGACAAGATTTGGAACAGGTTAAGGTGGTGAGGTTTCTAGGAGTTCTCTTTGATGAGAGGCTGACTTGGTGTCAGCATATTGATAAGGTCAGAAATAAGTGTAAGAAGATCAACAACGTGTTGAGATGTCTATCAGGGCGAGACTGGGGAGCGAGTAGAGCATCGCTAATAAACATTTATCAGGCTCTCATGAGAACTGCCTCTGACTATGGTTGCTTAGCGTATATGTCAGCATCGGAATCTAACCTTAAAAAGCTTGATGTGGAGCAGGCACAGGCACTCCGGATTTGTACCAGAGCATTTAAAACATCACCAGTAACTGCATTACAGGTGGAAGCAGGAGAGATGCCGCTACGTATTAGGAGGGTCAAGATCATGTTGGCGTATTGGACTAATTTACAAGGACATAGTATGGTGCACCCCACAAAAGCTGTCTTGCAAGAATGCGCAGAGCATAATAAAAGCAATTTTTACAGTTTTGGATGGGTGGGGAATGCTAAGGCTCAAAATGCAGGTCTCAATCAGTTGCAAGTAGGACCCACTGTGGCAATATCAATGATGCCACCCTGGAAATTTATAAAACCATCTGTAAATATAAGCTTACAACAAATACTAAAAGAAAACTCAAAAATAATGCCACAGTGGATAATAGTTCAAAACTATGTAGAGCAGTATCAAGAGGAATTATTCATATTTACGGATGGATCAAAGCAGCCGGAAACAGGCCGTACTGGTGCAGCATTTTTTATTCCTCGGTATGAAGTAGTAGTCAAAAAGAGGACAACAGACTACCTGTCAGTTTACACTGTGGAGTTAGTAGCAATTTTACTGGCATTAGGGTGGGTGGAAGAAAATAATCAGAACCAAGGTGTCGTTATAGCCTCAGACAGTTTATCAGCATTATTAAGCATT
>NW_015539887.1:2009219-2012377 GCF_001515605.1 Sinocyclocheilus anshuiensis
TACTTACAGTCTGTGAGTCAGAACAGCCGGCATTGTAGTCTACTCTAGCAGGTTCAGGAAACAGTCCTCCATAAAATGCGTCACACGGCGTCACACACGGCAGGCTAGAGTGAGGAACGGCCGGCGGGCTTGCGGCAACCACATGTGACGACCCCGGGCTGGACTCTGCTTCGTCCACGGTGAAAGCCGATCCGGTGATCCACAGTGCGAAGTTGATGTATTTCCTCAGCGACCAGCACGGATCAGCTCTAGGCATGACGAAGTGGATATCGTCCTCTTTTGGAAGGCCAAACGAAGTAGTTTCGCTTTCACAACGAAACACACAGCATCTCCACAACATGGTGGTGGTGGCAACAACAATACTACAGCGAGAATAAAAGTTACGCTTTCTTCCTTTTTTGTGTGAACATTTGTGCGGTGTTATGCAAATCTCTCCACACAGTGACATAGACATGTGGGGGCGTGTTTAAACAAGGCGTTTTAGGAGGGCGTGGACAAGTCTTAACTTTTATAAAAAATATCTCTTTGGATTTGAGACTTTAGTCTTTGCAACTTTATAGATCTTCTTTATGCACCAAGAGCTTGTAACACTCCAAAGAGAAAGGAAAATTTTAAATCATATGACCCCTTTAAAGGTTTCTGCGCCACTACTGTAGCCTAACGGAAGTACAAAAATAGGCCTACAGCATGTTTTCAACCTTTGCAAACGCCCCTTTCACACGTCAGTCTTCTCCCAGCTCAAACATCACAAACATAGCACTGGGTCTACATCTATAAAAGTGGAGGCATTTCTCTCAATAAATGGTCCAACATATTAGTAATAATTTTAACTTGAAGTTTAGCATACCTGTCGAGAAGAAACTCTGTATGTTCGTTGTGTCGAACCCATTTCATCAAATTCCTCCCTCTTGTAAAAACACTGCGGTCCAAATGCAATGATTGGACGAACATTTTATGGTCCTGAGTCTTCCACAGAAGACATATATGTATATTTTTACATTTAGACCACCTTAGTTATTAATTTAAATCAGGTTGTGAAGATACTCTAATGAGGAAAATTACCGAGTGCTGCACCACCGTTACTGCTGGTGCTGTTCCTTTCTCTTCCGCTAGAGGGTACAACACACACTCTACCCGCTAAACGCAGAAGAGCACACACTTCCTGTGCTCGCTCGGGTTGTTGATAAACAGTGAGCACATGCTGAGCACAATTTTTGTCGTTTTGTCTCATAACAAAATGACAACAACTTTGATTTAAATACTAATTTAGTTGCTTGACATTTTGCAGTTGCCATGTCTCTGCTATTAAACGCTGCACAATTAAATACTTCACTACTCAGGTATGTATGGTGTGTGACAAATACTATTCGCCACAGTTAGAATACAGTATGCAGACATTAGTAACTGTATTAGTTAGTAGCTTAATTTGTAGTCGCATTACTATATTTGGTCGCCGTGATTTTGCCAAGCAAGACATGTTCCTGGATCAACATCTTTTGTTGATCCTGGATCAACATTACTGTCCAAAAATATAGACTAAACCCTGATCATAAGCCTAAAACAGATCAACAAGGATGTTGATCCAGGAACATGTTGTACTTGGTGAAATCACGGTCACCTACTATATTTATATACATGGTGCATTTTTCGTTTTCATTATAACTGTTTTACCTGCAAGTTTGTTGCATTATCCAGTAAGAGTTTGTATCTGCCAGTGCAAAACTATTTCATGTTTTCATTGTGATTACAATCATTTGTATTGCAATAATGTTATACTTAAACATCATGTTTGTAGTGCAGTGCACACTTACAAGTGCACTGATTTACGCAGCTGTTTTATTTGTTCATAGGGCATTGATGGATTTTATAACAGAGTTTACCACAGCCATGTCATGTGTGATTTTGTCTGTCTCATCATTGCATGCTGCTTATCTGCTATTCAAGGTAAACATCCATTCGGTGTCTTAGTCAACTGTTAGTAAGATGCATATGCACTGTTATGACTTTTTTTCTCTGTTCGCAGGACCACAGAGCCTCATCAGTGGGCTTCCTCCTGATTGGCTTTTCCTCTGTCCTTTCAGTCTTTTCTCCCAGTAACCAAACTATCAAATCACTCACGAACGATCTAGAATGGGCAGGTGAATCACTTGGTCCTGCTCTTATTACTTTTGACTTCTTGTGGCTAAGTGAGGACTACATCACTGCTCGTATCCTCCTGATTGGCTCTACTTTTTTCATAATGCTCTCTGATTGGTTATCATCAGATGGGTTGGTTATTATGTCACGCTGCCTGGCATTTTCCACCCTCTCCTGTTCGCTGACAGTGTGTGCGTTTGCTGAAAATGCAGCAGGGGCAGTAGGGAGTGTTGCCCTCAGTCTGCCTTTATTAGTTTCCCCAAGGACCAGATCTGGGTCTTTGGGTTCCCTCGTGATGCCTACAGAAGGACTTCTCAGATGGATCCTTAAAGTCATCATGGCATTAGGATGCTGGACCACTGGGAAGGCCCTTAATAAATACCTGTTTGATTTAAAAGGCTGGGACTGACTAAAGCAATGGTTTCCAAAGACAACAGAGAACCACAAAATGCTACTTTCGTACTCAGATTATTATCAGGCTTACACACTGTGTTACTGTTGCATGTAAAGGCCTTCTCTGTTTTAATAAGCTAACATTATATTGTAATGTACTACAGAAACTGGAGTTTTTTACGTTTGTAAACAAATAATGGAGTTTGCTTATAACATTAAATCCATTACACTGACATTGACGGCTAGTAAAATCCATGAGCAATGAATAAATTGTTTTAGCATCTACAACAATGAAGTCTTTGTAAAGAAAGAATGGGACTCTGTTGTTTAAACCAGTGTTGCGATGTCCTGTCATTATGAGCAACTTTGGTAAATGTGCATGATAAATTTACTCATTAATTTAGATGTCCAGTTATATATGTGAATTTTTTTTTTTTTTTTTGTAAAATAATATAATTATCAAGATGTCAAAAATGCAACTTAAAGGGATAATGCACCCAAAAATGACAATTCTGTCATAATTTACTCACCCAAACCTGCATGAATTTACATAACATTTACATTTATTCATTTAGCAGATGCTTTTATCCAAAGTGACTTACAAATGAGGAATAGAACAAGCAATTCAT